>NW_027125543.1:0-192341 GCF_009792415.1 Cryptosporidium ryanae
AGTAGTTGTTGTTGTGGTAGTGGTGGTAGTAGTTGTAGTAGGTTGTCCAAAGAATAAGTTTTTATTTGCAATAAATGGAATATTGTTTATATCTATAGGATATAAAAATGATGAAGACTTGACTTCAAAGTCTTTTCCCCCTTGAGCATTTGATTCCCTAAGGAAAAAACCGGATTCTCCCATAGTAGTAGTAGTAGTTGTTGTTGTGGTAGTGGTGGTAGTAGTAGTAGTAGTAGTAGTAGTAGTAGTTGTAGTTGTTGTAGTGGTAGTAGTGGTAGTGGTAGTAGTAGTGGTAGTGGTGGTAGTAGTAGTAGTAGTGGTGGTAGTGGTAGTAGTAGTAGTAGTGGTAGTGGTGGTAGTGGTAGTAGTAGTAGAAGTGCTAGTTGTTGTTGGTTGTTTAAAGAACAAGTTCTTGTTCGTAATTAATGGAATGTTATTTACATCTATAGGATAAATAAAAGATGATGATTTCACCTTGAAATCACCTTCATTTTTAATAGCAAACTCATCTAAAAGATTTGACTCTTCTGTTGTGGAGATGGTAGTGGTAGATGTTGATATGGTACTACTAGTTGTTGTAGTTGTAAGAGTTGGTTTGAATAAAAAATCCTTTATTGGAAGAATAGAAATGTTGCTTAAATCAAATTGATAAGTTGAAGTTGAATTTACTGCATCTGGAACAACTTTGCTACTCTCTCTTAGTTTCCTGTTTCTTGAAGCATCTGCAAAATTATCAGTGGTTGTAATAGCAGTTGTAGTTATAGTTGTAGTTGTGGTTGTTAAATAGGATTTTAAAATGAAATTTTTCAAGGGAAAGAATGACATATTGTTTGACTCTAGTGAATAAAATGAAGTAGAATTAACTTTATCAGGTATAATTTTAATATTTTCTCTCAGTCTTCTATTTCTGGCAACAGTTTGTGTAATATTTTCAGTGGTTGTAGTTGTACTCGTAGAAGTGGTACTAGTAGTAGTATTAATTGTAGTTGTAGAGGTACTAGTTGGTTGTTTAAAGAATAAATTTTTATTTGAAACAAATGGAATATTATTTACGTCGATAGGGTAAAAAAATGAATATGATTTTATCACGGAGTTATTTACATTCTCTGTATTTGATTCAATAAGGGCAAAACCGGATTCTCCTGTAGTAGTAGTAGTAGTAGTTGTTGTTGTTGTGGTAGTTGTTGTTGTTGTGGTAGTAGTAGTTGTTGTGGTAGTAGTTGTTGTTGTGGTAGTAGTAGTAGTAGTAGTAGTAGTAGTAGTAGTAGTAGTAGTAGTAGTAGTAGTAGTAGTTGTTGTTGTTGTTGTTGTTGTTGTTGTTGTTGTCGGTTGTCCAAATAATAAGTTCTTATTTGTAATAAATGGAATATTGTTTATAGGATGGAAAAATGATGACGAATTGACTTCAAGATCGTTTTCACCTTGAACATTCGATTCATCTAGAACAACACTGAATTCTTCTGTAGTATTAGTAGTAGAATTAGTGTTAGCAGTGGTGGTGGTAGTTGTAGTAGTACTTCTTTGACCAAGTTTCAACCCAGCAAATAAGTTTTTTATTGGGATAAGTGGAGTGTTTATGTCTCCTATGAAAAATGATGACTTAAGTTCCCGACCACTTTTGGAGTCATTTATAACATCATTTTCGTTAGTAATTTTATTTATTTCAGATGAATTGTATAATTCAAGGTAGTCATCGTTTTTATCAGAGGTCTTTAAAGTTTCATTCCAAACTGTGTAATTTCTGTAATCCCCGTTATTTATATAACCCGGATGGTTTTTAACATCTTTAAAGTCAGAGTTATTTTCAAATAAATCAGATGACACTATGGTTTTAGCTTTAATAAACTCCGAAAAAGTAAGTAGATATAGTAGAAAGAAAAATATGGAAACCAGAAAAAAATTCATAATTTAAGTAGAAAAATACAAAAAAAAAACAACTAAAGAATGTCGATAGTTAGTTAAAAGTAAAAGTTTGAACAAGACAATTTTCGATATAAAAATATCTCTCAGCTAAAACTTTTTATTCTCGAAGTAGGGCCAATCGGAGTCATCGGTTTATCGCACGCTAGTCTAAAAGAATTACCGCAATAATGCAAATTATTAGAACAAAAATGCGAAGGCTTCAATCATTTAAATCACCTTCTAAATTAAATGAGAAACTGAAGTTTAGTAATAGATGTATTGCAAATAATTTTCCTATTCAAGGTGGAATAAAGTTTATACCAAATGTCGGGTCGAGTGAATATATTGTCTCTGACAAACAAAGTACTCTGAAATCAGGTGAACTTTTAACTGAATTTTCAATAGAAAAGAATGTAGATACAGAATCAATTGATGAAGAGAAAGATGATTTACTTTTAATAAATAATTCGCTAAAAAGAAATAGAAAACAGAAGGATCCTGAATTTATCCCAAATTTCATGGATATTAATAACAATTTGACTACAATGCAGATAAAAACGAATGTGGAAGATTGTAAAATTGGGAATACTGAAAAAAAAATTAGTTATTTCCATGAGCTGAATCGCATAAATCAATCAGGCTGGTCTATTATTCAACTACCAAAATATCTACCTTCAAAGAACTGTTCTACACATAAGAATTTAAATAGCAGTGATTCGTTTTCTCCTTCAGTATTACACGATATGCCTTCAGGTTCAATAGGAAAGTTAGTTATTAGAAAGAGCGGTGATGCAGAAATTTTATTAAATGAAAGTGGTAATTTAGAAAGTATCACTCTCAATGTAGAAAAAGAAGTGAATTATTCCGAGCAAACGGTATTTGCGTTAAATAAGATAAATGAATTAATTAATTTAGGAAGCTGTAGTTCAAAGTTAATTGTTACACCTAGGATTTTAAAGACGGACACTTGATGAAATTAACTAGTACCTATAAACAATTGTCTGTATAATTCTCACTTTTTTTAAACCATGTAAAAGGAAACCATTTTGGAAACACTCTTTTATAAATTGACATACCTACAATCTCATTTTGTTGAATAGGTTTGCTAAATAAACATTTCATGTAGCCATGCATACCTAATGGCTCCCTGATAACTCCTCTAACTCCATTCCTAGTTTTAAGTCCTATTGGCATGAACCATTTCACATCTTCTGGGTTGTTAAACATAAATCTTACAACACCCTTGGTTTTTCTAACTTTGAATATACTCCCAACCAAAATGATCCTCTTGACTATTACATGGTATGGGTCGGCATCAATTATATCACCCCATGCTAGAGGCCAGTCATTTATTCTTATATTTCTCGGAATACTGAAATTCTTATACACTCCATTCCGGTATTTTTTTGTATCACAAAAATCTGAAGTTGAAAATAGTAACACTGGACATGGAGGGAATATTATTGTACTGTAGCAAGAAATAACAAAGTACTCATCATGAGTTAAAAATGCACACAGTTTCAAAATCTGACCTCTTTCTATTACTGTTGAAGATGAAAGTCTTGGAAAGCTGCTGAATGTTGGACAAATGAAGAATCTCCTGAAACCCGTTTGTAAGATCAAAGGAGTCTTGTTCTTTATTATGTCCTTATTTTCGTTTGTTCTCTTCACTCTAAAATTCATTACACCAATTTTCTGTTCAAGAGGCAGGATTGAAGACAAAATAATGAAATTATTAGAGATATTCTCAATTGTTAATAATCTGTTTGTTTCTGATGTTATCGGAACCAGTGTTATTTCACAGTATTTACCCGCGAAGCTTTCTTTGGTACAGTAATCAAGATACAACTTTCTCGAGAGCTCTCCTGTCTTTCTAAAGTTTTCAATTTCTGATATCTGTGAATATTCGTTGGGTAGACCTTCATATGGATCCCAATTAGATGTTCTTAGGGATTCCATACCACGATATTTTGAAAACCTAGTTCTACATACTGTATGTTGATCAATTCTTCTCTCATCTTCTATCTTCGAACGACTAACCCCGAACTCATCATCTGAGTCGTTATTTATTGCAATACTTCCCTTTATTTCATCGGTTTGTATATATTCATTAAATGGAATTTTTACTGCATCTACGTCCATGCTTATGATTTTAGAACTATTAGCATTTTCAAGTCCAAGAGGACCGCTATTGATTGTAAGTGCTTTAAATAACTCATTCGTTGAGATTTTGTTTTTGATATCTTCAATCTTATTTAAGTTTGGAGTATCTATGTTGTGAAAAGTAAACCCCATTTTGATATCATCTGTTTTAATTGGATATATTTTTCTTATAGTAAAGTCACCAAATCCAGTAATATGCACCGGAAAATTGACTGAGAGCCCAACACCTCTAACAAATCCTTTTATTAAAAGTTGAGTTTCAACTACTCCGTCTTTTGATGTTACGTTCTTAATTTCAGAATACTCAGACAATAGATATCCTCTTCCGTATCTGAGATTCAACTTAGAATTATTAAAATGAGAGATTAAAGATATCAATGACCTGATATCATTTTCTTTTGAAAGGGAGAAAAATCTGGAGTTAGGAAATTCAATCTCAAATGACTTTTTCATGACTTTTTCACAATCAATTAAACTTCCTTCTAAATGAATTCCATGTTCAGAAGAAAATAATCCAATAACATTAATTTGACCTTGAAGTTTGATTGATTTAAGTAGTTTATATCCAAATTCATCAAATGATTGAAAACCACTGTTGTACCCAAATGAAGCAAATATTATATCTGAACATTTTATTGGGTCAAGAGAGTTCAAAATATCACCGTACTTTGCAATACATATTGATAATTTATATTCATTCAGATTAAAGTTGAATATTTTATTAGACCTAAGATCTATAAATAGTTCATTTGGATGAATATTGTTAGGATAGTTGTTGTAAATATAATTTGCAATACTCTCAAGGATTAAAAAAGGGTTACAAAATGAGCTGAAAGGTACAATTGTACATAATATTGGTGTTTCTAAGACACCGTTTGATTTTCTTTTTACCAACTGTTTTAACTTATTTCTTCTAATTTGGGTTTTTTTGTTATCCCTGTCGTGTTTTAATGTTGGCTTTGAGTGTTTACTTACTAGACATGAAGTATTATGACGAAGAACATTCTTCTTGTTTGACTTCCCCTTAAAAGGTTTGTTTGTTTGTTTCAAATTGGCTTTGTGGCGATGCATTGCGAAATATCAGAAATGGTCGTCCAAATTTTATTGGCGGTTTAAGTTGGTATCTTGGTAAGCTTTCCCTTTTATACCGGAATTTCAGGTTCATAATTGACTCATTTGCTCATATTACGGTTACATTTAATATATTAAATTTATAGTTTAACAAAAATTTGGTATTGTTGATTTATAAACTTATGCCGTATTATTCCATTTTTTTTTTAAGTGCAATAGGTTGACTCTTATTTCAGTAGGATAACAGTTTTCATTATTGATGAAGCACATACTTTTCTTAGGATATTATGTCTTATATTTAAAATAAGAAGTAATGTGATAATTATATTTATACATTTGAATTCTAATTTGTTTTTATTAATAGAATAAAAAGTGTTTTAAAAAATAATTTTTCTCAAGTTGTCCTAGCAGTTTTTTATAGGAAGATTCAGTTGTTGAAATATTGAGCTACGAAACTTGTTTTTAACTTAGTATTTGGTAATTTGTATTAATTATTTAACAAAGAGATTGTGATAGGAATGTAATTTAAGTAATAGTGGCGAATATTTCAAAAATTGGCATCTGAAAATAAAGATCGCCATGTTTTATTTCCTTTCGATTTTGCTCACTATATATATCAAGAATTGGTAGACTTGCTTAATTTCTCTCATCTTTTTATTTTATCCAATTATTCAGGGAGAAATATTGGAGATATAAAATTGAACTCTAAATAATTTAGCCTTTTATATTTAATAACTTTGTAATTTTGAATGTTCAACAGTATGCTATTTGAAGAATACTTAGAGAGAATGAAATCCTTCAGGAATTTTAGTATGTTGAATGCATTATCTTCAAATTCCACATTTTCTAGATTCAACAAATCAGAGATGAATATATTGTAGAAGTTTTCCAAATAGTCATACTGTGCTAAAATAACTTCTAGAACTTCCTTGTTTGTTTTTATTCCATAAACATTCATTTTTGAGATATTATTTGATAAGGACAAATTTCCCATGTGCTTTTTCAAGAGAGAGTGAAACCTGCTTATTTTACTTAAAAATGGTACTCTTATAAGTACATATATTAGTTGTATATTAGAAAGAATATAATCATTCTTCAATCCTTGATTTAATATATTCAAAAGTACATTAAGTATTATTAATCCGCAACTAAATCGATTACAGAAGTTGACATCATTTATATCACCATCGAATGTATTGAAGGAACAATAAAGTTGATTATTTAGGAAAACAATATAGTGAATAAGTTTTTCACCAGTGTACCAGTGATAATTTTCGATATTAATCGATATGTTTGAAATAATCGAACCTATCAAATAACATAAAAATGCATCTTTTCTTTTCCTGTAATTTTGAAACAAAATTTGTAACAATACGATTATAATAACATTACCAACAGAAATAATACTTTCATTACTTGAAATATCAATATCTAATTTGAAAGTTTTCTCTGTTTTCCAATCAAAAAGTTTTCTCAGAGAGTCATCTTTAACCCATTCAGGAAGATATTTAGATGTGGTCCTATGGATTAACTTGCATAGATTTTCATCATTGGTGAATCTTAATAATATTGAGAGAAGCATGAGTAACTTAATGGTACCTTGATGGTCAAACTCATCAGAAGCTTTATTTACTGACTCCAAAATAGATAAGATCAAAACAATTACGTCTGATTTGGAAAGGCAATATGAAATAAAATGAGGGTTTGAATGAACCAATGCATAAATAAATAAAATAGTTTTGCTTCTTTTAACTAAAATATTGTCACAAATAATAGAACGGTAAATCTGTTCAAAATATGGGAAATGGGAAAACTCTGGTGTACTTTTGTCTGACTCAAAATAAATTTGAATACTTTCAGTGGAAAAGTCAGGGATATTCGGGAGGAATCTTGGATCTGATATATTATTTATAATGTCGTGGTAGACATTTGTGCTTATCCCTGGAGGAATAAAAATAATTAAGTTAAGTAAGTCAATAGACTTGCTTTTGATGATTTCAAGTTCAAAACTGTTATCTTTACCAAGCATTTTCTTAATTAGGAACTCTAAAAATTGATAACTTGTGTTTTGTGAGTAATCTAAGTCATCATCACAATAAACTATATTTTTCCTAGTTTTAGGTGATGAAAGCAAGTGAAACGCAGAGATGAATGGAGAAGTATTAGATTCATACTTGTTATTTTGAGAAAACTTATGTTTAGGTGTGAAGATGGTTAATAAAATATCGATTAATATTGTCTGTAAAAGGATAATACGGTTGTTAAATTCTATATTTACACTTGATTTGTCGATATAATTTTGCGAGGTTACAAGGAAAGAAGGTATATTTGTGAAGATTTGTCCAAATACCGACTTAAAACTGGAATTATCTGTAAAAGGTAAACTTTCGAATGTAATATTTGAATATTGTATAATGTATATAAAAAAACAACTTATTGTATCGTATTTTTTTTCAGTGAATCCAGGATAACAGTTTCTAATTTTTAACACTATATCTTCTACAAAGTATTGAGAATTGTTAGAATTACTGTTCAACCTTTCAATAAAATCTATTAATGGTTTGTGCTCTATTGATTTCACAAATTCTTCAATGCTGAAGTGAGTCAAGTAGTGAACAAATACGAATCTTATGACCATTCCAATACTTAATAAGTTGTTAGCTTGACCGGTACTAATTTCATTGAGGGTATTTGCTTTATCTAAAGCAGTAGATATTTCTTTTTCAAAATCTGACAATATACTGAAAAAAAAAAGTATAAACGAACGCATATTTCCACTTGAAGTATTATTTTTGAAAAGATGAGATGTAACATTGTCGAAAATGAAATGATCAAGGTAATTTTGATTGTAAATTGGAAGCACAAATTTGGTCTGAATTTCACTCCAAATATTTGAATTTGGATTTATTTTTTCTTCACGAAGTAGTGGTTCAATTATTCTCAAGCTGTCCTTTATAGAAAGGAGTGTTCTTTCTTTAGAAATAGAATTACCCATTTTTGTTGTACCTTTTCTATTAGCGGTATGCCTATCTAAATAATCAAGGAATAGGAGTTACCTAGGAAGAAAATATATAAATAATTATCAATTAGTATGTAAATACAAAGTTATTATAAAATTTTGTGGGAATAAAACAATTGTAATATATGACTCATTTGTTTAATTAAAAAAAAGTTATTCAGTTTTGTATTTTGTTATTGATACAATTTCACTACTTGATAGATACGAAATACAATCATTAAGATCTAAAGTGTTCGATTTTATTGTTTCAAAGGAGGAAGTATAGGGGTATTTGATAACCTCGTATAATTCTTCTGTAAACTCTGGATCACAATTATTGCTAAATGGGATGAACCAGAGGTAAAAACTTTTGCCAAAAACGGAATGCAATTTTTTCATCAAATTAATTTCTTTTCCTTTTTTGTTATATATTAATTCTACTAGTGATGAATTTGTTAAAATATAATCTAATTGATCATTGAAAAATGAGATTGAAAAGAGAAGAATAACAAAACTTGTGATTAAGTTAATATGAATGTGTGTAAGGCTAACTCTCGCTAATTCTCTTGTATTTAAAAAAACATGTTTAATCAGCAAGAAAAGGGTTGATAAAATTGATACCAATGTAGAACATATTAGGTAAAATAAAAACAAAATATAATTTTTTTGATTAGAAAAACCAACACAATTATTTATCAGGAAACAATGATGATCCATTTTGAAGATGCATTTATTACAAACTGAACAATGGTGTGCTCTTGGTGGTTTCCATCTTTTAATGGAACATTTATCACAATATCTTCTCAACTTCAAGTCATCTGGAGCTTCTAATTCACATTTTAAGAATTCTAGAGAACCAGCATCAAAGATTGAAAGCGATAAAAAAGAAATAATCAACAATAAGTTAAAAACATGGTATACGAAGAATAAGACAACTCCAGTAATAGTTTGAAATTTCAGTTTTCTGTTTGAATATATTTCCAATATTTGGATAGAAGTTGTGGAAATAACAAAAAGTATTAAAGTTAGGGTTATTAATACTGGAATCCAATTTACAAAGTACTTAAAATATATTTTCTTCATCAAGTCATAATAACTACAAAATGCAGGTGATCGCTTGACTGTGCTTCCAATATAGGCTTATAATTATTTGATTGAAATTCGCTTAATATATTTCGGGACAAAGTTATGCTAAGTTTTAAATTCAATTAGTGAATAGATATAAGGAAATAATATTAAGTTCAGAGATAAGGAGGGACACTTTTATAGAGGTTAATCTTAATTACAATCTAAATAATATTATTAAGTGGTTGATTCCAATAAATTGCAATTTTTTTAAATATATTTTATGGGGGTAAGAGATTATATTAGACAAATGGCGCATGATACAAAAGGACCTGGTTGTTAATTGAAATTATTTTTAATTATGTCTGAACAAACAATAAGAAAGTTGGAGTATATTGAGTTCGCAAAGTATCTTTTGTCTTCTAAGGAATGTATTCGTACAAAAGGTGCCATTGAAGTAGGAAGAAGAGCTGTTGAATATTTTAGAGGAGTTGAATTTATAAGATGGATGAAACGAAATTCAAATTACATCAAAGAAAATTACCCAAATGTTGTAAAAAATATATCATTAGATTCAAATACTGATATAAGTCAGGTCGGTACTGAATTGATTAAGTACTCACTTATAATTAGAGCTGAATACAAACCTGTTGGAACAAATACGGAGGATCAAAAGGTTCCTAAATGGCCAAAAAGGCTTTGCGTAACTGCAAATCAAAATTTTGACGAGCAGTCTTTTTATATAGTTACATTTGACAGTAACAAAACAATTTCAAACATACTGATGATATCGATATTAGTTTCCGTTGTGGCACTATTCATGTTTCCTGCATGGCCGTTAGCAATAAAAATTTCAGTTTGGTACATTTCAGTCATCTTCCTATCAATAATGTTAATCGTTTTCTTTGGAAGATTGTTGTTATTTGCCTTACTTTGGTTCTTTGGATTTGATTTTTGGATTCTTCCAAATTTGTTTGACGAGGACACAGGTGTAATAGATTCATTTAAACCATTGTATTCAGTTTTAAAAAGAGGAGATGATTGGTTCATGCTATCAATTAGAGTATTCTGCGCTATATTTCTAGCAGGATCAATTTATCAATTAAGTAAAACTCATTCAGCTTCAGATGTTGGGCAATTTGCAAGACAGTCATTCTTAGATGTTCTTGATTGGGGTCATAGGAAGATATCTTCACCTGGTGACAACTCACCGACTTTGAGTAATTATGGAAGAGAACACGCAAAAACATTTAATTTAGAAGATGGGATTTCAAGAGAACATGTTTGTATCACTAAATGCCTGAGATTTGAATCAAAAGACTCCCTTATGGAAGAATGTGCCACTGATTGTATGTGCTTATCAGAGGTTTTGACATTACCATGCTTAAAAACATCAATTTGCCCAGGAGAATTTGTTAAAGAACTCTCTGTATTATTAGAAACATCCTGCGAAGCTGAAAGCAATCAACATATTAAGGAAGAATTATAGAAACTTGTCACCAGTTAATTACTTCAAATCTGGGAGTCCCGACGACAAGTGAAAGGTTGTAACACGCCATTTTCTGAATCCTATTGTATTCAAATCCATCTTTAAATTCATATGAATTCAACAAGCCGATACATTTCAAATAAGAAGTTATTGCATTAGTTTTCAGATTTATTTGATGAAATGCACGTCCCAAATTATAGAAACACTCCGCTTTATACAAATAATTATCAACATAAATACTTTGTCTTCCATTTATATATCTATTTATGAACGAAAATCCTTTAATTATTGGGATTATTTTATTCTTATATTCTTTGCTCGATGCTAGTCCTATAAATGAAGCCCCTAGGCAAAGTGAAATTAAGTCGTTGAATGGAATTAAACGATGAATTTTGATATACTCATTAATTGCCTGGTTTAAACGACTAGATAGAACATATAAGTGTGCAGTTACAATTAAGAGCTCTAGTTGACCATTTGAATTTGAAATCTGTCTCTGGATCCAAGATCGCGTTTCACCTATTGTTTCTTTCTCAAGACAATAACAAATATTCTCATTTTTTGAATTATTTGAAAATATTTGAGGTATGAGAACAATATTTCCTATTAATTTACAAATAGCTTTTTTATTCGCATTTTTTTGATAATATTCTTCTCTTAAAAAACTCAGCAATGCTCTCCAAAGACCACCTTCAAAAGAAAGTGATAAAAGAAGCCTTAGTAGTGATCGCCTTCCACTATTCAATGAATCTATATTTATTTCAGGGTTTATTGACTTCAAATTACTAAATAATTTTTCAAATATCTCAACAGCAATATTGTTTTGCTTTACAAGTTGCAGTGAAATTGCACCTAATGTCAAAAACTCCCAAAGTTCTTTCTCAGAAGTTAAAATTTCTTCTAGAGTGATCAAGCCTAGTTCATTTCTTATCTTACTAATTTGAATATTTGATCTTTGAATTTTTTTCTTAATAGTTTTCGTGCTGGCCTGTTTTTCTGGAGAAATCTCTTCGTCAATGATAGAAACTGATTCATTAATATGGCCTTCTAACGACTGATTCTCATTTTTGAATTTTCTTGAATATACAAGTTGATTAATTCGCTTGCTATCAATTAGGAATTCATTGATAACATCATAAAACCTTACTGCAAATTTCGAGACTTCTTCAATATCTAATTCAAGTTCAAAATTTGGAGAAATTGCGCTTTCCACAAAAGGCAGGAAGTTGTTTTTTTCTAAATGTAGTGAATATTTATCTTTCATCTCTGAAAATAGATCTATTACAATTGAAACCCTCATTTCTTGTGGTATAGGGAGTGTAATATCTCTTGATTGAATAATGTCCTCATATTTCATTGTATATATTAACTCCTCACTCAAATTACCAAAACCCATTTTCGTGTAAATTGATGCCAATAATGTTTTTGCCCTGGAAATGTAAAAATCGCCCGATCTATTTTTATTCACTTTCAGCATTCTCTCAAGAATTTGTGTCGCACGATCATTAAACTCAAGTTTATAAAGTGAAAAAGCAAACTTGAAATTAAACTGAATATCATGCTCATGTGAGTTGGTGCCCTCTATACAAGAGTAATGGTCTGCAGCAGCTTTGTAATTCCCAATCTGAAAGTATGAATCTGCTAAAGACAAATGTAAGTCAATAAATTCATTCACACTGTTCTCAAAAACACTTTTTGAAATAAAAGATGCAGGATACTCGTTTCCCAAATTTAAGTTTGCAATGGCATATTTAACACTAATATCAATTGGAATTTTGCTTAAAAGCAAATCAAGATCATTATTAACATTAGATTTAGAACCTTGAGTCATTTCCTTCTGAGAACAACTATTTTCATAAACTGATTTGTTAAAATAATCGTTAACTAACTTAACGCACTTTTGAAATAATTTTAAATCTATATACAATTCACATAGCATATTTATAATATCCATATCCTCAGAATACTCGATACAACTTTCAAGTGTTTCCGCAGCAAGAGTTAATTTTCCCATTTTATGATAACATCTTGCCAGTTCTTTTCCTAACAATGGATCACCAGGATGCCTCAAAAATAGTATTTTTAATTGTTGAATACACCTAGATATATCATTAATTGAATGATACGCATTACTAAGTTCAAAACGTATTTCATCTTCCAGATCTGCGGTTGCATCTTGTCCATTAATTTTTTCTGAATGTGAAATATTTTTAATGCATTTCAAGTAACAGTATATAGCTCTGTTCCAATCTTCTAATTCTGAACACATTTGCCCTATTCTCTTCCAAAGGAAAAGATCATTACCAACAAGATGTGCAGCAACTAAATAGAAACCTACGGCTTTTTCCTTGTCCTCCAGCTCTTGTTCATATATAAGTCCAAGCATATGAAAAGGATCGTGAAGGCCAGGAGCTCTCACTACAACTTCTTCAAGTGTTTCTATTGCTAAAATAAACTTTTTCTCTAAATATGCATCATTGGCCTTTTGAAGTAGCCTTTCAACTTCCAGAGTAATATTTGCAGTTAGTCTTGTTTTCTTTTTTGAAATTGAAACCCCTTTACGTTTTTTTTTATTCTTATCTTTGACACTTGCATAATCAAGAGTTAAGAATTGCTCAAGATCAATTTCATCTTCGGAAAATTTCTCCGAATCTGATACACTTTGGAAATTATTACCCTGACCTTTTATTGTTTGAATTACATTACAACCGAGGTTATTTAAAAAGTCATTGGAATCCTCTTCACAAAGAGTGAGGTCTTCGCTAATAAGTGGAGTTGTATTTGGATGAATAATATCCATTTCTAAAAAGGAAATAAAAAAAAAAATAAAGACAAAAAAAGCGCGTAATTTTCAATAGAGAATAACAAAACTTCATGTAATAATCTGTCAATAGTAAAAACAATATGGAGAAGAAAAATTTCAAATATAGGAGTTATAAAAAATCTTTGGAGTTTAATACCTCTGCTCTAATCCAATTTTCTTCTGGTTTTCTTTTTAAGAAATGCTTGCATTTATTATAGAGTACAATTGATGTGGGATTCTTTCTTCCAGAGTGAAGTTCAGTTATTTTGTCTAAATATTTGATTGAATATTCAAATTCCATCTCTAAAAAAAGAATTAATGCAATTGTGTGTAACTTTGAAATCAGCAATAAATTAGGATTAATATTTGAGATCGAATCAAGTACCTGGTAAATTATGGTTGGTTTACTCTTTCCTTGTACAATGACAACGTCAAGTGGACAAATAATAAAATTCTCTTTCACTTTATTATTTACAAAGACATTGTTTGTTATTATTATATCTGCTTCGTAGCGTTTGCATAATGATTCAATTCTGCTCGCCAAATTTACCCCGTCTCCTAGGATTCCATACTTCATTCTTTTTTTACAGCCAATGTTTCCGATTAACACATTATCAGTATGAATACCACACTTAATTCCTATCTCATATGGATTTACCCTTCCGAATATTTCAGAGTTGGAGTTTATCATTTTTTTCATTTGTAGAGATGCACTAATTGCAGCAGTTCTGTGATTTTCAATTTCGGGAGAATTCCAGATAACAAGGATTGCGTCACCTACTATTTCTAACAATGTACCATTATATTCATCTATGATTTTAATAATTTCATCTAGGTACTTAGTTAATAATTCAAAAAGTTTAAATGGACAAAGTTTTTCGGCTATGCTTGTAAAGCCGACAATGTCAGCAAAAAGTATAGTAATTTCACAGTATTCAGCACTTGGCAATAGTAAACCATCATTTCTGACAATAAACCTGGTTACATTAAGAGGTAGATAATTTGAAAATGAACTAACCATATTCTCTAAAATTTGAATTAAATCATTGGTTAAAACTTCACTAAAAATACCATTGTAATAGTAACTTGATTCGTGCAAACCACTGATTTTCATTTTCAAAAACTCATGATCATTTTCATAGGAACCATCAATTAAACCAAAAATTCGGTCATATCTATTAAATAAAATATTTACAAAGTTAAATGCACAACTATAATGGGATAAATCTGTCTTGTAATGAAAAACCAAACAAAATATGATCACTACCAGATAAGAATATGTAACAACCATAATAGTTTGATGCTTGTTCTTATTCATAATAAAATTGTTTGTAAAAACTCTCGAAAATAACTCCAAGAATACAATAAAAACAAATATTGAGAGACATAGGTATAGTGAATACATGAAGTACATATTTTCGTAAAAAACTTTTCTTCTGGAAAATATATAAGTATTGCTGTCAAAAAGATTCACAAGGTATTTTTCGAGAGTATTCATGAAAATTACACCATCATTATCAAGTGATAATATTAATTTCTCAAATTCTTTATAACATATATTTCTTGACTTTATAATTTCATGTATAGCGAAATTCTTTCTGGTATCAACGTCATCTATTAGTGAGTTTGTGAAACTATAAAAGTTTTTTATTATGAATTCAGAAAAATGTTTAAAAATTATCGCCAGTTTTTTTGGTTTCAAATATAATTTACAGTTTAGTAATTTAAAACTATTGAAGCACGAAGTGATATACACGTTCAAAGACAACAAATAATTAGTATTTTTAGACGCACTTATCCTCCCCAAACAATTTAATAAATAATCATCAATTTTAATTATATTTGTTAGTTTTTTGTTATAATCAATTCCAAACCTAAGGCAAATACCTTCAAGTTGTGAATATGAAATTCCTGAGTCGAAGCTTGTATCTACAGAAATGAATATTTTTTTGAGAAATAACCTGAATAATTCCCTGATTTGAAAAAGATGATATTTATTGAATAAATTGCATTGAAGAATAAAAAGAAGACGAAATATTGATATATAAAATGATGCTAGGGAAATAATGTTCTTAATGTCAGTATTTTTTGGATAGATCAAACAAATTATAAATATTGCTTCAACCAAAATATTAATTTTAATTGTTTTCCTCCAATTCAGAAGTTGAAAAATCAAATCAAAAATACAGAGAATTAATCCAGAATATAAATAAATTCCCAATGGAAGGATAAAATTATTTTCATTATTTTCATCATATATTGTAAATACAAGAAATATTAGTATACGAAAAAGTTGAGTAAAGTATTGGATACGAGTGTTGAAATAAAAGGAATTGTATATTTTGTTTATAAATTCATGTATATAATTTGACTTTTCAGAATAGCTTAATTTGTAATCATAAAACTTTGGTTTATATAACTCAGAGGAAACATCCTTATGTTTAATTATAAAACAACCCTTATTATGATGGGATGCTTGCCAATCACTTGAATCTGATATTTTACTAGGTTCAACAAATATGGATTTCAATCCATCTGCTAAATTATGGTATGAAATCCGGCTCAAAAGTATATCGAATAGTTCAATAACTTCATATTTTCCAGCAATATCACATATTTTGGGGGAGCTGGAATGAAATAATTCTTTTGAAGCTGGTTCTAGTAATAGCCCATCCGTTTGCAAATCAGAAAACAAAAGATAAGATCTATTGATATTCTCAAATAATTCATTGTGTCTTGAAGAGCTTAATTTGATTTCCCTCACAAGCTTTTCAAAATCCGATTCAAAAGAACATTTATTTCTTTCTGAAAAAATTTGAAGGCTGTTGCTAATTGCTCCAACTGCTCCCGACCTTATAATACATTCAAAACTGAAGCATCGAAAATACATAAAATAAAAATTAAATGATTATTGCCTCTCAAAAAGTGTGAGTATTCAAATTCAACAATCTTCATGTACCGACACAGGGAAGATATCCTTCCATACTTGCCTATTTGGCGCTTTACCCACAACAAAAATAATTCATTGTCATTTCTAATATGAAATTTCAATTTGATTATTGTTTACAGTTCATCATTTATTGTATTATTTACTTCATTGTTACTAGAACTGTTTTTATTGTTGTTAAAAATAGTAGTTGAATTGTCATCTTTGTAAAAATCATTCTCATGTTTTTCCTTCATCTCCCACCAGACGTGCATATTCAGTATTTTAAGATTCTTGTCTTTTAGTAATCTAGGCCATTTGTTATTCCCTTTTTTTTTCATAAGTGTACATGAGAGTTTCCCAACTGAACCAGAAGAACATTCTGAAAGGGTTGGGTCTACCTCGTCAAATAACTCAAGCTCCAAAATATATTTTTTTTTCTCATGTGAATGTGAACCGAGACCTGAGAAGTAGAAAGTGTTTTTTTCTATTAGAAGAGTCTTATTTTCAACTTTTAGCGCACCCGGTGCATTCCATCTGTATGTAAATTTTACATTCAAATATATATTGTCCAATGATTGGGCCCATTGGAAAGCAGGTGATAGAGTTGCTATTTCATCGTGTTTTTTATTTAGTAATCTTGTTAATTCGTCTAACTCTTTTCTTATTGTAAGTTCTGCAGAACGGACAACTGCACTAAAGTCTAACCCTTGTTCATGAGTTCTTATTATTAAACTTTTCGAAAGTTTCCACCATCCTCTCGAAATTGAGAGTTCTAAGTCATCGGCAATTACTTTTATTGAAGTATTTTTATTAAAAATACCGAGTGCATGATCTTCAGACGGCGAATCAAAAAAGATTGAATTACTTTCCTTTTCATCTGTATCTTGTAAAATCACCCCATCAAAAGTAAGTATAATTCCAATAATAGCTATTATTATTTTATAATTTAACATATTCTGCAAGTGATTGAAATTTTAAAAATGTTGAATATGATACCGCTACTTATAATTGAGCAGCAATTTTATAAGGCAAATTTTGAAATAGTACCTTCTTTTTAAATTTCACATAAAAAAATAAAATGTGGATTTGGCGATATATATTATTTAAATTTAAGAAATAATATTAAATATTTTTGGAGTTTTCAAGAAATGAATGAGGTTTTAGTTATTGATAATGGGTCACATTCAATAAAAATAGGATTTTCTGGAGAGGACTCTCCAAGGTAAGTCAAATTAAATTTGAGCAATTCGTTAATAAATAATCGATAATTAGATTTTGTCTTCCAAATTGTATCGGGAAAGTGAGAAGAAAGGATAAAATATACATCTCAGATCAAATTTTTGGACTTGATGAATATTTTTCTTATTGCCCTTTTTCTGAAGGTTTGCTAGTAGACGTTTCTTTACAATACGATATTTGGACTTACATATTTGATAAGATGAACTTATCTCCAAACAATTTAGGAATTATTGTTACAGAGCCATTTATGAACCCTACGCCTTTACGACACGCCCTTTATGAAATGATTTTTGAGCAATTTCATTTTCAAAGGGCTATAATTTCAAGTCCTCCTAACTTAGCCCAGTTCGCATTCACTCCAAATAATATTCCTTCAATTGATATTGACCGTCCAAATCCATGTTATTTAATATTAGATTGTGGATATCAGTCTTGCTTTAGTATTCCAATTTACCAAGGATTACCAATTAAGGAGGGATGTCGTAGAATAGATATTGGAGGTTACCACCTTGATTTATCACTTAAAAATTCGTTATCTTTTAGGCAAATAGATCTCTCTAGGAACTCTTTGCTTGTATCTAAAATAAAGGAGGCAAGTTGTTACGTTTCATGTGAATTTGAAAGTGAAATTAACAGCACAAAATCAAACGGGAGTGAAAGGTTGCTGGAACATTTTATAAAATTACCAGAGCAAAAAGGCCACAGTGGTAACAGAAACAGTAACTTCTATCTTTGTGATCACATTGCACCAACAAATTCAGAAGTGTTAGAGAATAATAAATTTATTAAAGAGAATGCAGAACACTTAAATGAAATCCAAAATAAGAATGTCTGTAAGGAGTACATCAGACTCCACACAGAACGTATATTTGTTCCGGAATTATTATTCAACCCTAATTACTACGGATACAGATTTGCGGGGTTGGCCGAAATGGTTGTAGAGTCTATTCTCTCATGTCCAAGTCAGATGCAAGAGATGCTTGCAAACAATATTGTACTAATCGGGGGAACAACAAAGTTCAGAAACTTTGAGAAAAGACTGAGGAGTGATATTATCTCCATGTTGCCTTCGGTAAGTTCAAGGAAAAAATTAATACGGATGTAACAAACTCCCTCTCTAGGATTGGACAGTATACATTAGGAGTAGTGAAAGACCAGAATATTCAGCGTGGAAAGGAGGTTCATTATGGGGTGAGCTTAATTTTGATGCATTCGCAATTTCTAGAAATCAGTACAACGAAGAAGGCAAAACATAGACACAATTTATTTCCTTTAATACTTTTTACCCACATTTCTGGGATATTTATTTGTTACAGGCGCCATTTTTCTGCGTCCCACGCGGGGAAGTTCCCTTCATTTTCGACCTTCTCATTTTCAGTATTTCCTTCGTGATATGCCGGTGGCAAAGAAACGGGGAAGAAGACCCATATTAAGGAAAATGGAGGAGGAAAATCCAGATTCAAAATCTCAAGTAGTTGAGGGCACTGAGTCTCAGATAGTCCATGAACAGAATTCACAGAAACAATTGCAAGAACCTTCTGAAAAGGAAGTAGAGGAGAATAAAGAACCTCAAGTTGATGATCGCAGTGATGATCCATCTTGTACACTCTATGTATGTAGACTCTCACAAAGAACAAAGGAGGATGATTTGCGTCACTTATTTGAGGATTATGGTAATGTTAAAGATTGTCATTTGGTAACAAATCCTCTAACTGGTGAGAGTAGGTGCTTTGGATTTGTCACGATGAGTAATGAAGAGGAAGCTGCGCGTGCAAAGGACGCGGTTGACGGAAAGGAATATCAAGATTCAAACCTGAAAGTTGAGACTGCTAGGCGTGCAAAGCCATACGACCCTACTCCTGGAGAGTACAAGGGACCTCAATATCGCTCCATAAAATATAGTAATCCAAGGATGGGGTATGCTGCCCGCCCCTATCGTGGTGGTTCCTACAAACAACCCAGAGGTCGGTATGAATATCAACACTTATCCCATCAAAGGAATGAACAATATAACAGATATAATGATTGCTACTATGGTAGTAGATACTACGATAATAAATATATTCCAAGGGCGGATGACTACCATCCCCCAAGATACCACTCACCAACTAGATATTCAAGGGCAGATCCATACGATTCGAGATATATCAGGCGTTGAATGAGTTAAAAATAAGTTTGACAATTAAATAATATTTGCTATTTGTACTTTGATTTACAAGGCTATTAACCTCCAAATTCCCGTCTTCTTGACATGTGAGTCCGCCTTATCCCCCCGTATGTTTGCTTGTGTCCTTGATTTTTGAGTAATAAATGATAGAATTTGATAGATTAATGAAATTGGAGATTCATGAACTTTTAACATGTTACTTTGTGCTTTCAGCATCGATGGTGATTCTCGCCTGTCTCTTCCGCGGAGTAAGTCTGCTGACTATTCATGGGAAACTTAATTCTGGAGCTTGTTTACAGGCTGATGGAGTAACCGTAGTTGACACACTGACTAATGGAATTTCTAAGCTTACTGTTAATAAAACTCTTTTTTCACATTTCTACTTTGTGGGTACATTCACAACACTATGTTATATTTATAAAAATCAAACCAACTACAGGGCTATTTTGTTTTTATTACACGTAATTAGAAGATGTTTCGAAGAGAAAATTATTTGTATTCACAACACAGAGTACAGCAAAATGAGTATTTTTGTGTATTTATATGGTCTATCATATTATATTGCTATGCCTGTAACAATATGTTCAGTTCCGGAATTATCGAAAAAGACAGCAATTTATCAGCTTCTTTTCTTCATTCTTTTCTCAGTACTACAAATCGAAAGTCACCTTGCTTTATCTAACATCAGGAGGGGAAAAAAAGAGTTAAAATATGGAATCCCACATGGTATATTGTTCAGATACGTGAGCTCCCCACACTATCTATGTGAAATATGTATATATATCTCGCTGTTTTTCGATTTGCCTATAAATTCCAACTATTTACATGTTACAGCCGCACTTATCTACATAATAATATGTATGTCTATAAATGCAATTAGAACTCATAATTGGTATATAAAAAACTTCGGAAGTTCATATACTGTCCTCAACCGTAAGGCTATTATCCCTTTTTTGTTTTAGCTCGTTAGTTGAAAGTATCATTTGTAGATTTCCTGTTTTCCATTTCTCATGAGGATTTTTAATGACTCTGTATCCAATACTCTCATTCGAATTGTTAAGTTTTATACCTGAAATTAACAGGATCCAATAATCTCTGTGTATCCGGGCGAATTCCCATTCATTGGTAGTTATATGGAAACTTTCTTTGTTCCTATTGGATGAAGACTTAACCTCCACATAAATCTTAAAATTTTCTAGGCCATCTTCGGGGTTATTGAAAGTCATTAATAGATCGTATGGTAATCCAGTTTCTTCATTTTCATTGACCCAAAATATTGCAAGCTGCTTTTGCATCACTTGCCTTTCATACTTTTCCAGTAAATAATGGTATCCAAGCTCTTCTCCTTTTCTACCTATTTCTTTCAGAATATTCTTAATACCACCTCTATTTACTTCAAACTTAGATTGGTTATTGCTTAACTCTCTAAACTTTAATACCTTTTGATCTTCAATGTAATTTGAAAACAAGTAATTCATATCTATTCTACTCTCATTTAAGTCATACTCGACCTTTCTGATGCATTCACCCAAACTTTTTGCGATATCTATTTGCTCTAGTTTATCTAAATTATCAAACGAATTTAGAACATTATTTGCAATTATAAAATAATTAGAATTTAGACGGCTTTTGTCGAAAAATGAATCAACAAATAAAAGTAGACTCAATATAACGTTTCTCTTCCCTTGGTCAGAGGTTATTTTTGATGGACTGATGGAATATATTGATCCCGTTTCAATATCAAAGAAACCAGTCAACTTAAATCTATAGGAAAGGAATTTAACATTCAAATTAGAATATAAAATATTTATCTTTCCATTTACCAAGTTTCTCCAATTTATTCTGGAATTCATACTTATGCGATCTTTCATGGATCCCTCGAGAAGAGGCCCAAGGAAGTTAAAAATAAAATTCGAGTAGAATAAACTTCCTATTTCATCTGTAATGGAGTCTATTCCGTCCACATTAATTGTCACGCTTTTAGAAAAAAGCGAGTTCCAACTATCAAAATAAACTGTCATACCCTCTGGAATACAGTATGACATCGAAAAAAGTGAAAAATAAGGGGACCAAATCACGTTTCTCTCGAAAAATTTTTTCCCGTGAAACAAATAGTAAAAGTAAGGCGAGCTGGAAAATAAAAACTCATTCTCGTTTTTTTTAATATGATCGTATTTGACCCACTTAAAATGTTCGGTATCTCCTACAAAAACAGGTATGTGAAGGACAGACCTAATTTTATCAAACTTGAAATTAATTAACCTTGAAATAATGGTTGAATATACCAAAAATTCACTTGAAGATCTAGAAATGAAATTATTATTATTGAACATATTGGAAAGCCACAAATTAAGATGTCTATCAGTTGGTTTCAATGAAACACCATGTTGTGTAACAAAAAAGTTAAAAAACTCACATAAAGAAGAACTCAGGTCATATGTATTTTCAAATATGTATGAAAGTGAAAGCTCTTCTGGAATTATCTTTTCATCATCTTCCCAAAACAAATCATTCAAAGATTTCCAAGTGATTTCTTTATTTTTTTCATAAGGAAAAATAAAATCATTCCTGTTAAAAATAATTTTTTGAATTTTATCTTTTTTTGAAAAGCAAACAATTGCATCAATTATATGTATATAATCATCAATATAAAACTTATCCACGCATACAAGGTCAATATAATTTCCATTTTTATTTCTGATAGAATTCAACAATAATACAAGATATTCAATATCAATATTAACGTAGACTCCCAATGCTTTTTCAAGAATATTTAAATCTACTTGATCTTCTGGACTAATATACAGAAAATTGACAAACTTCGAAATTATTTCACTAATCCCTGCTGTTTTAAAAAAGGTTAGCTTTCTAGAAGAAGAAAGGCCCTTGAAAATAAAGTTATTTTGAAAGACTGATACAGATGCAAAAAGGGGATAGTTTGTAAACTGAATACAGGCAAATGATTTGTAATTAAAATTGTGAGCATTTAATTCCCAAAAAACCTTTATTTCCTCCCAATGACGATGAAATAACTTGTATAAGTTGCAACTAATTAAGAATATCAAATTTTTTAAATCAATATTATTGCTGTATTTCTGTAAAAGTTTATTCATTAAAGAAGATAAAACATCTATTCCTGAACATATATAGTCAACTGTTTCGCCGTTATTTTCAATTACAAAATTCAAGTTCTTTAGATGTTCAATAAATGTAAAATCATCAAAAAGACAATATCTCTTATATATTTCACGCACATTACAAATGTTATTCATATTTATCTTTAATTCCTTGAAAGAAAATGGTATATGTGTTAATCCAAAAAAGGAGAAAAATGTATTCCACATTTTTACATTTCCATATTTAATATATTTCGGACTCAATACATTAAAGAAGATATTATATGAGCAAGTAATTTCGGGGTCAAAATTAAATAACTCGACAATGTTTTCAGAAATATTTGAGTCACTGTCCTCATTAAACAGAACAAAGAATTTGGAAAGAGGTAATATTTCATCATTTGAATTAACAACAAATAATTTTTTGGAGAGAATCTCTTGTTTATTAGTAACTAGATTAGCAATAATACTTGTATAAAGAATCAATTCATCAGGATTTAACTCTACCTTTGTCATATTTTCCAAAATAATATTAACATATTCAGAAGAATCTATATAATATGGGCCAATAAAATTAATAAAATTAATAACTTTATTATAAAATAGCTCATTCCCAAAATAATCTCTCAATTCATTCAAAAATTTATTCTTAACAAAGTGTATATTAAGCTTCGGTATAGAAGGAAAATTGTTGCTTGAAAGAAATAATTGTTTCTTGTTAGTTTCCGGTTTCAGGTATTCAACATATTGATCATTTTCAGTTATCAATAGTGGTAGGTGTTGTAATTTACACTTGAATTTATTTGAACCATCAGTATTTATAAAATAATCTTCTAATAACAAGAATAAATTGAAATACCAATTATAGTTTCTACCAAAGTACGAAAAATCATGAATTAATCCATGTAGAATGTCAACCAGCATTCCTATATTAAATTCATGTACTCCTAAATCCTGCAAAACTAACTTTTGCCTAGCATCAACCAAAAAATTATATATGAGTTGTTTTTGACAGTACTTGTTGAGTAAGTATGAAAATTCGTCAATATTTGGAAATAATTTCAAAAAATATCTATATGATGACTTTGTTTTGTCAATGAAAACAGAATTCCTTGGATACGTTAGCATGTAATTCATTGTGAAAATATACTTCCTAAAATATAATCCTTTAATAATGTCTTGTACTATTGGTGAAAAAAAAGGGTCAATTAAATCATTCTTTGATGGTAGTAAATTTATAAATGATTTTTTTAACAACGGGAAATTATCTAAATCACACCAAATTTTTATTGATAATAATATAGCATTTGTGATATTATTTCTGATAAAAATATTCCAATTTGAGTCAACAGAAATAGACTCTCTAGATGTTGTTAACTCAAAGTCTGCATTAACTAAAAACCTGAATCCACATTCTTTGATAGGCAAAAAAGAATATACTTTAGCATTGTCTGTGATACACATACCATCGAATGAATCATTATTATTGGACAACTCAACACCTATCGATATTATTGGGTTTCTGATAGAATTATGTAGTATTTTAGGCTTATTTTCATAGTACTTTTCCAAATTAAACCTAACAATTAAAAATTTTCTATGTACCTCATCTTTATCTTCTCTTGGTCTCCTCTTTTTTCCATCCATTAATTCAGAAAAATAAACTCTCCTCCTTATTTTTATTAATATTAATTCATCTGAAATTACTGCCTCATGTTTGGTAATAATAATAACATTGTCTTTGTTAATGACTTTAATTCTCTTTAAATTATTTGTGAAAAGAATTAAATCGTCTTCAATTTCTGCTTTAGTTGCAGTATATGAATTTTTGAAAGGAAGCCAAAATTTTGTTTGATAATGTAAAAATTCAAATTCAAAATTCGAATTCTGGATATGTGATGGAATAATAAAATTAATATCATTATTAACCCATTCTGGAAAGATGTAAGCACCATTGATCGATTTTGAATTAAATTTAATATTAAAGCCATTGCTAAAAATGTAGGGAGTATCTGTAATTGAAAATACACTCTTAAAACCAATACCAAAACAGCCTATCTTATTTGAGGATTTTTTTGAGCTACTGCCTATATTACAAATAGATTCAATATCAACTTCATTAAATCCTATTTCGTTATTAAGTAATAATACGCCATCAGAATAATAAACGAATACAACAGTTGGTAATCTACCAATACAAGAACAATATTCATTATCATCAGCATTTTGAATTAACTCGTGAATATAATGATGAATTTTCGAATATAATTTTAAGGATAAGTTCTTACAAGACTGTTCAATAATCATGGAAAAATTTGCAATAAACTCGGGACATGCGCTAGAGAAACCGAATTTTCTTCGTTGAATAGATGATATAAATGAACTTTTGTCTAGTTTATCACTTACTTTTGTGACGAGGCATTTTTTGCAGATTCCAATATTGACATGAGTTTCATCTTCAATAAATTCAAAATTAGGAGGAAAAAATATACTTCCAAGCCCACTATTTTCAACAATTAAATCGTCAATTGTAGTACCAATATTATATATTTTGTGTTTCAACTCTTTTAAAACATAACTCGGCATAATTTGCAGAAGATTATTAAATGAAAACCAAGAAGAATTTTCAAAAAGTTTTAATAATAACAGTTTAAGGCCTTCTTCATCTAATGGCACAATACTTCTGAGTGGATAAATAATATATTTCCAAATATCTGCCATAAATATCGGTGGACAGATCTCCAGAATTGAAATAAAAAATTGATCAAAACCTAAAATAAGATTTTCTGTTTCAGTAATATCACTCAATAGTTGTTCTTCCGTGAAAAGCGAAATAAAACCATCTAAACTATTTTCTTGGAGACAACCACCAATAAAATAATTAATTGTATTCTTTGCATTACAGTTTATGATAGATTCAATCATACTATAATAATAATTATGGGTTGTGATGTTTGTCCCATTATTTGGCTTTATTATTTTATAAATACTTATTTTATTGTCTAGAATTGAAGATTCTATTGCATCTCTGAAAAATACTTTATTTGAATAAGAAAATCTCAAAAAGAAGAAGCTATTAAGCTTTTCTAATTCTGTCGTATCTTCAATAAAATCTCCAAGATCACCAAAAATCAAGTTTTTTCCAGTAGAGAACCAAAGTAAATAGTCATACAAATTAACCAATATTGGTGCAAAGTAAATGATATTTGTTATTTCACTTATTGAAATACTATTTATTTCATTTATTTTATGCTCGTTCAAATTTTTGATTTGTGGTTTAAGTGTTATGGCGTCCACAATCAATGGATTAAACGAACTATTATTTTTCGAAACCAGCAATTTATCTAACATTGCCTTGTTTTCAATACCAATGAATTCAAATGAAACTCCAAACACCTCAAATAAAATTAAATCCATTAATAATTCAGATTCTTGATTACCTGACAATTGATATCGCTTCAAAACTTTTGCTACCTTTTGTAAAAACCTTGAAAAATTGATATTTTCAACCTTTTTAGTTTCAAAATCACGCGTATAAACATTCAAAATAAGGTCAACGTCATTAGTGTTTAAGACTTTAACCATATTTTTTATAATTATACCTTTATTATCTGCTGTTAGTTTATTACCTTTGATTAGTCTCTGAAAAAAATCGACGATAGATATCTGTTTTTTAATCTCTAACTTTTCAAGTGATAATTTTTCCAAATCTATAAAAAAGTCTACCGAAGAAGAATATTCTTGACTACTGATACTAGAAATTGATAAATCTATTGATTCTAGTAATTTTTCAAGAGAAAGGTAGTCCCTTGTTGATTGGACATTATTAATTGAATCAAAAAAGGTCTGATTCTTAGTCTTTATTAAATAATGTCTCCATGAAATTGAGCTCAATACTTTCAATATAGAAACAATAATCCTTTTGTATTTTTGTTTCAACCCGGAGCAGTTACTCTCTGATTCATCTAATATATCATTTAATTTGAAATGCTTATTTATTGACCGATTCAAAAGAATCTGATGATTTTCAGCTTTGTCAATACAGGTTGAAAGAGAATTCTTCACATTTGTTTCATTTATCACCTTAAAAATTGTAAATAATTCACGACTGTACCTGTTATGAAATTTACTAGCTATTGCTCTAATATGAGAACATAATGACCTATCTTTTCTTGGACACGAGCACTCAAAAAAAAGCATATCAACGATTCTCTGATCACTGCTAAACGAGAATACATTGTAAATATCAGGGTCGTTTGTACAAGGAATGATCCCTAGTGGATGTTTACAAATAAGCTTGACCTTTTTATCCATTTCACAATACCTCTAAATTGTTACTTATAAAAAGCCTTCGAGCGCGTCTGATCATTTATTTGCCTTTAAACTTAAAATGAAAATATTTTCTATTTTTATTTGTAAGGAGACATATGATGGAGACGTTAAACTTATATCATCTTGCTTTAATCTATCAAGGTATGTTATTCCTGATTTTTATTTTCTAATCACTCCTTATACATAACAGTTTTTCGTTTCTTGAGCGCAACGCGATTAAGGAAGTATTAGCTTTTATTGTAAAATCTATTACACCAAAGGTAAGTCAATATTAAATATTTGTATTTATCCTAATTTTTTCAGTTGGATTTTGGAAAGAGAGAAATTATTTCTCACGATAAATTTCTTATTTTTTCTTTTAAATGGGCGGATGGTACTACAATTTTGGCTGCATGTGATAAGGAATATCCTTCAAGGTAATTTTTAATTTAGTTTTATTGAAATTTACTCATTAGATAAAATAGGTCTGCTTTCTCTTGTATTAATGAACTATATTATGATTTAAACAAAAAGTACTTAAATACAGAAATGACAGGTATAAAAGAACAAATTCACATAAAAGAATTACAAGATTACATTAAAAAATATAAAGTAAGTAAAAATAAATTTTTTAAGTTATAAAAACCTTTTTTCAGGATCCACTAGTCACAGATTCTATTTTTGAGTCACAAATTAAAGTTGAGAGAGCATCAGTAAGTTCTTTTTTTTACCATATCACAACTTTCACAACATCTTTTCAAGGAGGCAATGCATGTTTCATTAAGGTCACTTTTAGATAGAGGTGAAAACCTTGATATCTTGCTTCAAAAAAGTCAAGATTTGTCTGATTATTCAAAAAAATTGTTTAAAACTTCAAAAAAAACGAATAAGTCTTGTTGCAACTTGCAATAGCTTTCAAACAACAAATTCATGTTAACATGTGTTTGCATGTATTTTTTTAATGCTGTCTGCAAGCTCTGGTTTGCATGTGCATGAGGTTTTTTTAATTGAATTCATTTATCTGTAAAGTAGAGTTTGATATTAAAGATGTTTTTCAAAGTAAAACAATTGAATGAGCAGAAGCCAACTGCCCCAACAAGCCCAACAATTGCACCAATTAGTGACACACCTTTACCTAATCAAGTGACAGATGAAGTTGCAAGAGTATTATACTTTGGTTTCGGTGCTTTTTTATCAACTTCATTAATTTCTTTAGCAGTTCTTCAAGTAAATGTTAATTCAACATGTGATAAGGTACGTTTTTACACATTTTGAGCATATCTCATATCTAATATTGTTCGGCACTTAAGAATCTTGATGAAGTGAATGGTTTTTCTGCATTGCTTTCGCTTTCTATGGCATTGTTATGTTCAATTATTTCATTTGCTCCGTATCAAAAGATTGCTATCACAAAAGCATTTAAATATTATGAACTTCCATCATTTAGAAAAGAGGCATTGTGGTCATGGATAAATATTGGTCTATTCATCCTTATCCCTACTTTGGTCATTATACATGATGGTAAGATTACTGATTTAATTATTATTTTAAATTAATACCTTCTTAGTTGGTGGTTTTATTACCATTTCTGAGAGTAATACATGCAAGAGCACTGCACCAGGTTTATTTATTGGTTAGTTTTTCCTTAATTATTTTTTAAACATGACCTCACAAATTTTAGGAACATGCATCGTGCTAAGTTTTCAACTTTTAATAATATTAATGTTAATGTTGGCCCTATCTTATTCTAGAATGATGGACATACTATGTTCACTACCATCTTTTAATATCGATTTAATATCTGAATTGCCTGGAGTACTTGAATCCAAAAAATACCTATTATTGGCATTTGATAGTATAAGTCTTATATTTAGACGTATGATTGAAACATTAAAAAAAGCATACTTCCTAATTGTGATAAAAGATACCTATTTTGGTATTAAACAAAAATTAAAAGAAATTGTAAATAATATTAATATCCTCAGTAATATTCAAATTAAAATCCCGGATACCTTAAAGTCAAAGACATCTGTTGTAAAAATAAAAATTCAGAATTTCTGGAAGACTACAATGGCCTTCAATTTATCAGATTTATTCAAAAACTTGAAAGAAAATATGTATGCGAAGTCCAAATCAACAATTAGATATATCAGAGAAAGCACCACAGGTATGTTCTTGCTTTTTATGAGAAGACGGAAAATTAACCGAATATAAAAAAACAGGATTTGAATATGAATCATTACCGCTATTGCCCAAATAAATGGTTAAATATTAGTATTAAATAATATTATTCTCTAGAGTTGTAATTGAGATTGTAATAATGAATTATTTGAATTTTCTGTTATAATAGTGCACTTATTTATTTCATGATCTTCTCCTATAAGAGTGATATTATTTTTTTTCTCATAGAATATTGATGAACCGTAATCTGATTGATTAACCTCTGTTTCTCCAAATTTGACTTCTCCATCGAAGGTCTTAATATCACAATACTTCTTACAATAAAGAGTTTTAAGAGTATTTATTATATCTATTACTTCTTTTAGACCGCTGGAGGCAGTCTCCCAATACTCACTGTTATCAAAATTAAAAGTACTCAAATGCAATTCTGGATTCTCAATGATTTTTCTCCATTTAAAAACTAAGCTTTTGATTTCAGAACAAGGATCAGGACAAAATAAGTGTGAATCTTTTTTTGAGCCAAAATGTTTGCTCCAAATATAGTCAGTTTTATTTGAATTAATTAACAATCCTGGTTTGAACCTGAAATCAAAAAAAGATGACATATGTGGATTATAAGTATGTATATCACTTAAAAAAGACGATTCTTTTTTAGCATTACCATCTAAATAAATATCATAAATAATTTCTGGTTCAAGAAATTCTTTTATCCTTAACTGATTTTGCATAAAACCAGTATTTTTTGCATTGCTTATCTCCGAAGACGTTTTATCTACCAAAGCAACATTTGGGTATTTAGTTAAATCAATTCCTTTTGTAAAGGGAAGCGTATAATTTTTAGAAGGTCTTCTTTCCGCAAGTCCGTGTATTAGGTGACAATAGTATATTTTACATTCTCCCTTTTGAAAGGCAGTGCATATTTCCGTCTTATAGCGCAAGGGATGATAAATAACTTCTTCTATCGAGTGTGCAAAAGGGCAATATCCACCTCTATTGCACATACTTACAATCTTTCCTGAAGACTGATCCAGAATAGTAATATCTGGACAGATATCAGGGATATACCTCAGTGCAGAAGGATCAGAAAGATAGAATGGACATCTTCTAGGCCAGTAAACATTATGAGAATATTGGCAACGTAGTGGTCCGAAGTCGCAACCATCTTTAAGACTTCTTTTGCAAAGTTTAGTACGAAATCTGGTGAGCTCCTCAACACTCAACAAAGCATTTGCCATATTTATTACAGAATGGTAGTCTGTAAATTCTTAAAAAAAAAATTAAAAATTTCAATTTACTTAAAACCTAAGACACTTTCTAATGAGCAGTGTAAATAATCAAAGACCGAAAATAAGATATAAAAACCAGAAACAGAATTCATAATAGACATGTTTTGTCTTTACTAACATAAAGCATTCTCACCCCCACTATCTCTCCAGCCAGAAACTATAACCGGAAATTAATTATCGTTGTAACGACGGAGTTTTTTTTGGAGTGCCGTGTGTAGACAATACGTTGTTTCGGGAGGTATTCATGAGCCAAAATTCACAAAGTAATGACCTAACGAAAAATCACTTTTACTTAACACCACACGCATAAAATCAATATTGGTCTAAAATAAACATTGCGTTTTTGATATCTTTTTTGGAATACTCGCTTTATTGCGATCATTCTCCTTTGAAATTGTAACCTTTTTTTGATTATTTTTGAAGCTTTGGAATTATTTGCTGCAAATCTTAATAATTTTAGTTGAGATTTTATTTATAAATGTAAAAATAGTGTTTTTATAAGATTTGTTTCACATTAATACTAAATTTATTTTAAATGTCTTTACTAAGTATCATTGGTTATTAGTATATAAAATCTTTATGTTTTCCGCATCACTCTGTCTAAAAACTAATCATTTAATGTCACATTCTTTTTCTTGGATTTCTGAACTAAAACAAGACTCGAAAACAGCTCGTTAGGAATCAAATTTAAAAGGTAAACTTTACAAAGCAGCAACTTATGTTTCAAAAATACTATCTTAATTTAATACCCCTTCTACTTAATTAATAGGGACGTTTCCAGATACTAAAAAAACAATACGAATATCAAGTTATCTTAAAATGTTTCAACCTATAATAATGAATCAAAAGAGTTGTATTTGAACACATAATTCTACTAGTTGAGAAATTTTTAGTTTATTAATTAAAAAAAATTAATAATTTTTGTAATAAAATAAGTATAATTAGATTATTGTATAAATTCACTTAAAATAACTAAATCTTACTTTGAAGATAAACCAGTAACTAAACTACATATTTCATCAATTTTTTTTAATTTTTCTTCAAACCTAACTCTCTTCTCAGTAATTTCAAGTTCAATTTCTTCGCACTTAAATTTCTCACTTTTTATCTCTTCCTCTATATCTTTTCTTTTCTTCATTAAGTTTATTTTCTCAGACAAAGCTTCACATCTGCTCCAAAATGATTGTATATCACTTTCTTCAGATAATCTATCATTCATAAGATCCTTTATATTACCTAATTCAACTTTCATTATTTCACTGAGAGTATTAATAAGTCCCAAGTGAAACAACTTCTCAGATGAATAAATTTCAATAGCCTTGCTTATTTTTCTAGCTCTAAGCTCTAAATAATCAAGATACAACATACATTGAGTTTTTTCAGAGAATATCTTATCTTCGTCGCTAGCCTCCTTAATATTGAATAGACTGATGATTGATTTCGCTAGTAAAACAAGCTCTTGTCTTCCCATTTGACTGCTCATTATTTGCGATTTTATGCCTTCTGAAACACAGTCTTCAAGTGGAATCAAACTCTTGTTTAGTTCAGTGTTTTTCTTTTTATCAGAGCTTACGTTTTCCTCTATTTTTATCTTTTCATTTGAACTATTTCCTTTTAAATTAAATTCTATTGCGTTCTTTCCGGCCCTTCTTTCATTTTTATCAATAAAACCTTCTTCCGTTTTCTGAAAATCTAAATTCCTTCTTCTAGAAAAAACTGAATTTGTGTTTCTCTTAGCTGAACTATTTGTTGTTTTCCTCGATTGTGGTTCAATTTCAGTTCTGTTCGGCTTATTTGTATATGAAAACAATCCATTAATATTATAAAAGTGCCCCTTATTTACCTTGTCTATTTTTGTATTCTGAATATGTTCATTATTATAAAAGATGTTATTTCCTCTTAAACTGGCTCCATTCCCACTGTTGTAGTGGTCGGAGTGACTAATTTGAGAACTACTTTGTGAATATTTACGCTTCATTAAAGTGAAAAAAAAACCGCTTTATCAGTTCAAAGGATGGTTGCGAGACAATATAAGAAATTAACCAAAGAAACAAATAATATAGTCACTGAACTAAGTAATGATGATACAGAGGGTATTTGTTGTAATACTGATCATGAGAGTTTCAACATTATAAATAAATCAAAATTTAGTCTTTTAGCTTCAAGTGATAACGAAAGTGACAATAACCCTTTGTTTGAACAAGTTAAATGCGAAGAGGATGATATTTTATGTCCAGTCCCAAAAAAAAATCTCAAAAATAACTCCAAGAAATCTGTAAGTAATTATGCGAAGCATCAAAAAGAATTTAAGCGTGAAATAAGAGAAAATTTAAAGGAATGCTGTCTAAGAATGAACAAGTCCTCGTTCGACTGTGATAATGAAATAAGCTCAATTTTTGGAAGCAGGATAGTTGAACAAACTATGAACCGAAAGCACATGTCATTAAGAAACAAGCACTTGAACATGAAGCATTACTTTGTGAAAGGCGACCCAAAATGGCCACATTTAAATAGAAATGAGTCTGGAATAATCATGAATTATATTGAAGAAAAGAATGAGTTTACCATTTCATTTGATATTGGATATATTAAGAAAAAGGAAATTTTTGATGTACTTGTGAACTCAATGCTTTTGGATGATATATTTGTTTTTATGGAAAAAAATCCTTTTTTTTTCAATGGTCTAATCAAGCTTGCAGAAATAAGTATGTTAAGAAATGAACATGAAAACACTTTTAATTTCCTTCAGAAGGCAATTTACGTATTTGAATCATCATTAAATCCATTTTTTTCTCCATTCACTTACTATAAGGGTTGTCCGAGAACCCATATTAACTCCAGTGAAATTGAAAGTAGAGACATTTATATAACAATAGGCTATTACATGAATTGTCTTGGGTTTAGAGGCCTATTTCGTACAGCACTTGAATATTGTATTTTGCTGATATCTATGGATATACCTCATGATCGCTTTCACTCACTCTTACACATTGATTATTTTGCCATTTCTTCATCTTCAATAGACATTTTTATAGATGTTAATAATTACTATTTGTCCCAATTCTACAATCTATGTACGTGGAACAGTAGCAAAATCGATAATGATTCATCATCCTACATAAATTGCGACAACAAAGTGAATACCCCACTTTGCTATATTCTTCCAAATTTTTCGTTTGGGATTCCGTTGTCATTATACATGAAATATGTAAAAAACAAATTCAAAGATGACCTAGAATCTGTTGATAATTTCATCGCGCAAATCCAGTTCATTAATATGAATCAAATTTTGGATACAGAATATAATTCAGATAATACACAGAATTGTAGTATCTATTTATTACAGTCCTTGTTGGTATTTCCTGAATTTATTTTGTTTTTCATTAAAAAACTTAACAAGGGTTCCTCCAAACAGAGAGCAGATGACTACAATTTAACATGGGATAAAATTAATGAATTTTTTTTAAGCCTACTAGATAAATTTTGTAAGTTTGGTACTTCAGAAAATAACAATGTTAATCAATATCCATACTTACTTGTTGGAAGATTATTAGTGGAGGCAAATGTTGAGAAGTGTTTTGTCTTATGGAAGAAAACCTCCAATATAAAATGGCTTCATTTTTGTTCGAGCCATTTATGTAAATTGTTAACAGAAGGTGAGACAAATCAAAAAAATATAGAAAATTTCATTAACAATCGTAGGAGTATGTTAATGAGAAGTAGGTTCAATATTTTCAGATATTTAGATGTCTCTGTTTCAGAATTTTCAGAGAATCCAACCCTACCAGCATATTTCAGGAGCGAAAATAATGAGCTCGCATCGAGTAACACCTCTCAAAATTTTCAATTTGGGACTCTTTCGCTGAATTCAGACCCTATTTTTGTTTTTTTCCAATCACTTTTACCATGGTATACTCATTATAATATGAATACCACAGCTCCACCTCTAAATATCAAGGAACTTGCAACTGACTGTTTTATTTCGTTAAGAAATTATATAAAGAACAATATAATTGTTAAAAGTTGGCGATAAACCTACAAATGAGGTTCTATTTTATTATCATTTATACACAAAATCAGAAAAGAAAAAAAACATTAAAAATATTCATTTATTTCAAAATATATTGTTCATTTTGTGAATATTTATGTATATCAATGTTTAAAAAAATATAAAATAAGTAAAATAATAGATTTGTTTAAAGAAGTATACCTAGGGTATTAAGTCAGTATTTGAGTCTAAGCTTTGTATTCTGCAATTTTATCTAATAATAACTCTAAATTTTCCTCTAATAACAAGTCACCCTTCATTGACTCTTGAGATAATTCCACAAGGCGTTGTACCCTTCTAACACCCTTGTACAATAACTCAAATGCATATTTCAGGGCATCATTTATGTGGAAGCGATATTGAAGAAGTGATTTACCCCTTTCTATAATTTCGTTTGTCTTCATTGAGGCTTTAATTGAATCCACATCGTTTTTCGGAACAAAATTCCTCAAGCCTTCACACCTTTTTAGAATCCTTTGTCTTTCATTTTCAAATGCTATTATTCCAACGTTAACTTTCTCAGTTGCTTCACTGTTTTCCTCGTCGATTTTATTTAGGGTTATTGGGCATGATTTAGCAATGTAAAGTAACTTGGAACGATTAACTTGGAAAATATCCAGTTTTTCTTGAACCGAAACATACTGTTGATTCTTCTTGTTTATTTCTGAAATTATATTTTGAATTATTTTGTCCGCTTTATTTACCGAATTAAGAATGTCAACTGTTATATCTCTCAATACAGAGTTTTTCATCTTTAACCTATTCAACCATTTTCTGGCCTCCCTAGACTTCGATTGTTCAACATAAACACAAACTTGTTTCAATGATGTTATTTTACTTATTTTTTCTTGTTCTATTTTTTTATCCTCGATAAATATAGGTTTATCTGCTTGTCCCTCATTTTGGTTTTCTGGTAATATACCTATACTGGATGCAACAACATTAGAGTCTGGTCTCGAAATCTTATATCCACCAATGTTACTCTCGATTGCCTGATTGTTTGAATTACTGAGGGTTGCGATACCAATCCCATGTATACCATTTGGAGAAAATCCACCCTGCACAATTGGTTTGTCTGGCATTAATATATCAGCTTTACTTTTTTGGTTAGATATGTTAGTGTTTGGATCTTTCATTTTTATAGCGCTATCTGACATTTTAACATTTGCATTCGAATCTAATTTTTGTTTTTCTTCTTTAAGTGACTTTTTGATGGATGCTGACTTCTCCGGGAAAAGAGGAATCTGTAGTTTTCCAAGTATATCTGGGGTATATGCACGAATTGGTTCAACTCTAGCATTACTAGGATCAAGTGGGCTACAAGAAGTGTAATATCTATCTCTATTTACTATAAACATTGCTTGTTCCTTGAATTTTGTTATATGGTTAACAGTAATATCACATATAGAATCTAAACCGTCAATAATTGATTCAAACGTGCTGTTAAGATCGACTGAATTTTTAAAGTCATTGTTCAACATTAACTCCTCTCTAAATAAATCCAGAGACTTCATATGAGTTTGAATTTTACTTCTCTTAATATTGATAGACTGATCTATACTTGTATTCTGGAAGTCAATTGTCCAACCTTGTAAATTTGGATGTGTAGTTTCATCCAATTTGAAAAGCCTTGTAACTATAAGTTTAATTCTCCACATGTCATTAGGCAAATTACACTTTAAATTACGAACATTAACCTCAATAGTGCTTCTTGTTGTACCAAAATCGAGTATTTTTATATTTAATGGAGTCAACTTGAGCAATGAATCAACATTTTCTTGGTAATTAGAATTGTTTATTTTAAAACCAGTATTAGCAATTTGAATATTACCTGTATTGAGGTCACAATGGACTAGATAACCAAACTCTGAATGAATATACAGTGATGTGAGTGTTGAAAAAAATGAATGAATTAAATTCCAAAGTATTTCTGCACGATTATCAAGTCTTTTCTGGAGCTCCTTGATATTTTTTGAAGATGATATCCAATTTAAATATTCATATGAGGTTAACCATCGTAAAAGCACCTGTAATGTAATTCCTTCTATTTTTTCGGTTATCAAAATTCCGTTAAATACAATATTTTGTTCATTTTTAAAGCAGTATGTTCTTGGGGTAATTTGAATCTTTCCACGTCCGTATGTTTTTTCTGGTATTATTGGATATTTTTGTTTTGAAAGCACTGATGTGTAGAATAATTCCCTCGTATAACTACTGTGAAATGATATCTTTAATGCAATAGTTGTGGGAATCCCCGTATTAATATTATTTCCATTATTTTCTGTTCCATTTATAAATTTAAATGCATGTGAATTTATATCAAAGATACAATTTTCAATTAACTGTATATTTTTTATTTTTTTTGGTACTTTAAATAACTTTATAACTTCTGATATTTTTTGTTTCTCAACTCTGGTCAATGCTACCTTTTGGTTAACATATATATTTCTTTATTTTACTTTAACTTACGCTCTAGGTTCGATGTAGGTGAAATGTTGTAAATACTTGGTCTTAAATTAGCAAATGCAACTGCTCCAAACATTCCATATTGAATGAAAAACCCTACCAGGATTTAAAATACTAAAACAAAAAAAAATTGAAATTACTTACCCAAGTAATCCTCATGACCAGGATTAGCTCCGTTAGTTTCTCTATCTGAATATTTTTGACATTCAATAGGCCCAAGTGAAAGTAAATGACAAATTATTGCAATTTCTTCTCTTGGTGCCTGTGTACGTTGCCATTGAGGTTTGTCATTATTTACAAAAAATTTTTTTGCAATTTTATCCAACGAATCTCTAGCCTCTACCACATATATCACATTTAGAAGAAATAAATGGATAAAAATACAACAAGTTGTGAAAGTTTTCACATTTATTTTAAACATTATTTATCTTTTTTCAGAAACTCCCATAAATAATGTCTTTGTCACTAACTCAGAGCAGCTCAAAAAATTATGATTTTTTTTTGCAATATGATTATGCATTTAATAATCATAATATGCACCGCTCGCACAAATCTTGGAAAAAAAAGGAATAAGAAATCTAATTCGTAAATAATTTAATTAATACATTTGCATTTTCAACTATACATAGGAATATTATCATATAAATAAATACTTTTAACTTAGATAAGGTAACACAAGCTTTTGTTTGATTGGGCATCTTTTTGTGTTTCACATCAGTAAATATCTGCTTATAATAAAAATACAACACAGTAACTAATTAACAGGAAGAATAAATATAATAGTTTCTATTTTCAAACAAATATCAAATTTGCTATGAAAAAAAAGAAACTGTTACCGCCATTAAGTGGATCTAATATTCCATGTAATTTTTTTTTTGCATTGGTTAAATTAGTTTAGCACTAAAAAACTAATAAAATATAAAACACAAGCCTTTGTTTAAGTATATCTATAGATGGGAGTAATATGATAGTTCGGTTATTTTTTTTGTTGCTTTGTCACACAATTATTAAAGCTTCATATTCATCTAATTCGTCTTTCTTTGATAATCCTCAAGAACAATGGAAATTTATAACAGCTTCAATGAAATCAAGTTCAAATATAAGATGTGGAAATCTACCTTTAAACGTTCCTGGTGGTTTTTTTGCAAATGGTGAGACAAAATATGCATTAGATAAAACAGATAAGATTAAAATATACAAGGAAAATTGCATTACCGCAATAAATAGCTTATTAGATATCCACCTCCCAAGGAATAAAAGAAAGTACAAATTTAAATTTTCAAACGTAAATAGAATTTCAGAAATAATTGACGAATTTTGTGAACAAACAGTAACTAAGTTTCAAAATATATCAAGCTTTATTGATTTAAAGTCTACACAAACTCAACAGGACAAAGTAAAAGTAAGAAAACAAACGATTGAGAAGTCTCCAATTGAGGGTACTTATTCTGATAATTATTTAAATAAAATTGATGACTCAATATTGGATGATACCAGTTTTTCGAATAAACCTGAGCTCTCATCTTACGACTCTTCAGCAGAAGAATCGACCGATATCAAAAAGCTTCCTAAAATGGGCACTGAAACTTTTGAAGACTATAGTCTTATATTAGATGAGACATACAAAGAAAAAAAACTTCAAAAGCCTGATAAATTCAAATCAAAATCACCAAAATTGCTAATATCTATTTTAAGATCAGTGTTGGAAGATGTTAAAGACGATCTTCCGACTCTTGAAATTTCAGTTTCACAATTACCTAAATTGTTTCAAAATAAAGCACTATCATTCTTTAGATCAAAGGATATTGATAGTATAACTGAGTTGTTGAGTAAGCTACCAGGAAATGTAATAGAATCGTTTATAAATAGCTTAGAAATAGAGGCGAAAAGAATAAATAGACTTTCTGATGTCAGAATAAAGAGTATGGAATTTTCAGTTCCACTATTAGAGGATGAATGGAATGCGATAGTTAATTTTATGAACGAACCAACTTCACCAGTACAAATTGGAGAAAAAAATAGAGGGATAGTGAACTTGAAGATACCTAGTGTATTCAAATACAGTAACGGAATTGAAAGAAAATTTATACAATACTGTAGAAGAGCAATAAGAAGTTTAGCGTATGATGAATATGTTTCAGAAGACGGTGTTACATATTATGGCTATGACGAGAACAATAAAAATAATATACTAATAAGTGGTAATGATTCGAATCATAGAAAAGAACAAGTAGAAGCTTTCTGTTATATGGTTTATCAAAGGATTTATGGTAAAAGAGATAAGGAGCTACAGAAAAAAAGGCATAATCGAATTTTAAATAGAAAAAAATCTTGGGAAGAGGGTGGAGTTGATGGCAAGATAATAGATGAACTACTGAAAGGATTTTCAAATGAGGTTAATGATGAAAGACTACAATGGCTTTTTTTAGTAGAAACTGCAAGTATCCCAAACCCTTTAGTATATAGTAATGATCTACCAAAACACTCAATACCTATTTCCTTCACCACAAAACCAACAGAAGGAACAATTGAAATAACTGGAAAAATAAGATCATATATATACAACTGTAGAAGTGCGCTAATGACATTAGGAATAGAAAAATATCCAGGAAGTGACCTTCCATTATATAAATTACAACTAGGCCCAGAAAAAATGCATGGAATAATGAAATTTTGTAAGTCTACTGCCCAAAGATATATGGGAAGACTAGTTGAATGGTTCAATATAATCCAGGCCTCTTTGGATGATGAAATTATCAACTTAATAGACCCTGTTTCACCAGAATTTCGTTGTCCCGATTACTTTGAATATGGAGATGATACAAAGTTGGTTGAAAATTGTTCAAAAGCAATAATGACGATGATTGACGAAAATAAGGCATCTCAAAAGAGTGGAAAAAATAAGATTTGGCCAGGACTTAAAATAAAATGTCAACCGAACCACATTGTGCAACATATTAGGTCGTTTTGTAAATCGGTTTCATATGAAAAACCAGAAATCAGAATAGCTACAATTAAAGAACTATCTGAAGGGGCACAAACTGACGATGTTAACACTTTGACTGAGAGTAATAGTGATGACTATCAACAGGAGGCAATAGAAACTGTAGAAGAAAGACTCAAAAATATTGAGGGTAAGCGCTCTGAAGAGCAAACAAATAGTGCTTACAAGTTGGATAAGTGGAACCAATTACAGAATATAATGACAGAAAATAGAATGGTAAGGGAAAAGCTAGACAAAAGTTCAAGAAGGCAATTTCAACAATTGGTTGAAGTTGAAGAATCGTTTAAGGAATTAATTATGTCAATAGTCACTCAGGATGAAATTATTCGTTCAAATCAAAAAAAGGAGGCAATTCTTGATCTAATCGATAAATATTCAACAGATGTACTCGCTATGAGAACGGAATGGAGTGACTTGATGTACCAAATTAGCAATAGCAACCGCAAAATTACAGAATCCGAGATTGAAATAACAAATTTTGTTCACCAAGCACTAGATTATACAGCAATATCTCATAGAGTTGAACTTGTTAATTCACTAACAATGGTTAGTATGATGAATTGGGAGCAGGATCTGGAGGAAAAAGAGAGTAAATACATACAATCGAAAATGGAGGAGTATAATAAACGCTTGGATTATCAGTATAAAATACAAGATCTAAAAAATACACATCTTAGAAGAAGACAATTATTTGAAAAACACTTATTTAGAATTCTTCCACGCAAACTTTGGAATAAAATAAGTACTCTAGGAAGTAAAGGCCTATATCCTATCATTCCACAAAAAATTAGCAATAAGGAATTACAAGATAGAAAGACTCTAATCGTAAGACTTCAAGAGGAGAAAAATAATATGGTTTCACACTTTGACTCTGAAGGACAAAAGTTGGCAAAACAATTGCTTGTAATTGAACATGTTATTAACAAGCGCCTTGCTGATTTGAATGAAATGTGGGACAGCACATATTCCATAGAGTACTCTATTCAATGGGAGTTGCGCATTAAAGATATGCAAGATACATATATTTTTTTAAACAATGAGTACAATCGTCATGTAGAACTTATTACAAGGCAACAACTTCGTCAATCACAGCTACAAATAAATCATCCATATTACCAGCAGTTTCTAAAGGAAACTAACGAGGCGATTGAATCGTCAACCGAAGAAATGAAAAAAATCCTTAAAATGATGAATGACCTCAGACAAAAAAGAAATGAATTAGATACTATTGTTGAATCAGATATGTCAAGAAATTATGCGGAAAAAATAAATACTTTGAGAATAAACTCAAAATTATTGGAACAAAATATTAGCAAAGACATAAGTATTACTCAAAAAAAGAGTGAAATTTTGCAAATGCAGTTAGATAGAGATATAAAGTACTTTGAGATCACTAATTTAAAAAATGCACTCTCTGAAAGAATTAAAAAAAATGAGGGATTGATAGAAGCGAATACATGGTTGAATGAGAAGAACATGAAATTAATTTTAGACTATGAAAAGAGACTAAGGGATGATTTGAAGTTGCTGACATATAAATTTGAGTCTGATTCTTTGAAAGAAAAAATTCCTGAATCTGCGATTCCAGAAATAAAAAAATTCAAAGAAAAACTTAAAGTTAACTTATTCAATGTTGGTATATATAATGATCACATTCAAGAAAATGATATGGACAATATACGTCAGTTTGAATCATTCGACTTGAATATACTCACATCTTTAGAATCATTTGAATCAGAGGGTGCAATTGATGATGGAACTCTTTATAGTGAAATAAGTATTTTAGAATGGAATTTTATTCAATCTAGGTGGGAATTATTAAAAATGAAACACTTTTACATCGAAAAGAAAGAAGAAATTTTAATTGAATGTGCAGAAATGCGAAATTCATTAGATAGCCTAATGTATCAAAACTTTGGGTTGGTTCCAATTACAAGGCAAGAAACTTCTTCAAAAATAACTGATTTACTAACTATAACTGAAACTGGAATTTCACTAGATGACAAGGGTAAATTTGAGGATGATCGGCAACCAAGTTATGACGAAAAAGTTTTGAAATTAGTTCAGAAGAGACTTGAAGACGCTAATTCTGTTTTTGAACAAGAATTATCTACAAGATTAAATATACTAGATGAACAAATAAGAGAAGGAAGAATAAGATTACATGAAGCTGCTAGGGAAGTTTCTGCAAATTGGGATCTCCAGCAGTCAACCGCTGCCTTTAGATTTGCCTCTCCTCAAAACAAGGATAGAATGAGGGAAACTTTTGTAAAAGAACGTGATAGGGTTACAAGAGAGGAAATTAAGAAGACAAGACCAATGATACTTGAAAAACACATTATTCTACAGCAACAAAAGGATCGTGCACTACAATTTAAAAGGGATATAGATTGGATACATGCTCCAGAAAGGGTAGCAGGTCAGCTTATGAAATTCGAACAAAAAATGAGAATTTTCAGAAAAAAAAGGCATGATCACTACGAAAGAACACTCAATTTTCTAATTTCTCAAGCAGAAAAAGTTGACAGAATCAAGCAAATAGACGAGGAATTAAATAGTGCAGAGTTGACAGGATTGGGTTACCCAGAAACGAAGTTAGCAATACCAAGCAAGGTTGATGAGTTGAAAAAGGAGAAAGAGAAGCTAGAAATTGAATTGAATCAAATGAGAAAGGAGTATCAAATTAAACTTTCAAGCTTCCAGAACGAAAGAGATGCATTGTACGATGTAAATAAAAATCTTAAAGATGATGAGGATGAATAATTTTTTTTATAGTATGATCGCAATTTTTTGTTTTCCAAATTATTTTTTAGACAACTAATCTCCTAACTTCCCATTGAAACTCTGCAAATTTGTTTAACTATTTCCTCTTGATATTTTTCTCTCATCAAAGCCGGATTATTCTGCTTTATTATTTCTATGCATTTCCAAATTAAATTTTCGCCGTTAGGAATATATTGCGTTGAAATTTTTACTGCCATTTTCTTATTAAAAATTAAAGAACCAAATAATAATGGCTCTTTCTTTCTAATTCTCTCCATTTGTGATACTAATTTTATGTATCTTTGCTTGATTTCACTTCCTGTTACTGCTAATTTAGGAACTAAAACTGATCCAGCTTTTAAATTACTTTCTTTTTTTGTATACAAATATTTTTCAATCAGTGAAATAAATTCTTTTATTGATCTCAAAATTCCGTTTATTTCATTTTTCCACAAACTCATTTCTAGAATTGATTCATTTTTTGTTACCCTATCACATATTATCTTAAATATTCCAGTGTTTATTTTTGAAAATACACTTATTTCAAAATGTTTATTTGAACTTCTGAGCAAATTTACACAATCCGAGCTTGACAATGAGTTATTAAGTAGAGTGGGGTGAATGACATATTTTAATCCTGAGTTATTTTTAATCTTTTCATTTATAAGACTAAAAAGCGCATTAAAAAAACCATATCTCAAAATCCCCGATGATTGCTTCAATACACCTTGTGGATCAAACAATTTATTTAGTATTTTATCGGATGATTCAAGCTTAAAATTATTACAATGATGACACCTTAAACTTTCATTCGAATATTCAAAAGATAACTCGCTTAATATAGGCTTTGTTTTACCAATTATAGGTGAAATTAACAAGCTTGATTGTAAAAACGAACAATCACTGATGTAACTGTTCACCCCCACATCGATTGTTTGAATTACTTCATTCGTTTTAACATCAAATACCTTATTTTGTAAAGCAACCCCCTGCCCTATATTATAAAACAATACAATAAATGCTAATATAATAGCACTAAATGCAATTTTGTTATCATAAAGAATGAATATCATCTTTCTCAAATTATTTTTAGATGTAACTTTTTTGTTAGAAATAGAAATAACCCCGCCAAACAGTTGTGAGATTTAAGTCAATTATATTACCGCGCTTCAAAATCGTACACTGAATCATTTCCATTATTCATGGGTTATTCTCTATTACCAAATCTGAGCATCTATGATTATAATACCACTTCTGAAACATAATTCAGATTTTTTTAGAGTATTTTTGAGAAAATGATATTTGGGCGGTAATTTAATGCGTTTTTGTGTGTTGTACAAATTTGACTATTAAGAAAGAAACTAGTGGCAATAAGAATTATTGGTGTAAATATAATGGAGAATAGGATTCAACATGCTATTTTATTGTTGAGATTTCTAATAAATTTAATTCTGTTTATTCTTCTAACTGTTGGAAACCAGATAGAGGTTTTATCAAAGCTTGATGTTCCTGAACAAAGCGTTTCAACTTTGGGTTCAACACTACTTTTACTTTACGATGTTGACAATGTAATATTAAAACATTCAAAACCTGGTAGAACATTAATAAATCCAGACATATTGCCTTTATTGGCATCTTTTGACTTGTTGCACAAATTAAACGATACCAGAATATTGCTGCCTAGAATATTTTCACATGGTTGTGGAACAGCCATTAAGTTATCAGAAATAAAATCAATAAAGCCACTTATATTAAGCTCAAACAAAATATTTAATAATTATGATAATATACATCCATTTTCAATAAATATTAAAGACGTTGGAGATGCATATTTGTTTGATGGAGTTTATTTCATTAAAAAAGCTCATTCAAAAGAAGTCGTTTACTATCCACTTGATATACTAAGAACATTCTTTACAGATAAATATGAGTTAGAATCCAATATGCCATCGATAATACCTTTTAATAGAATTATTGAAAGAAAATCTATTTATTTTGATTTTATATACTCAAACCTAACCAGTCTTGAGGCATCTATTTTTAGAAATCATATTCAAAATGCAAAAAGAACCAAGGATAATCACTTCTCTTTCAATGAATCCCCATTGAAAGAAATGAACGAATATCAAAAGAAAACATACTTAAAAAAATTGTTTATAAAAATATCGACATTTCCTAAGGTTTGGCCTTTAGAATTGAGATCTAAAGAACTACCCTTTATTAAAGACTTGGTTAAATATCGTAAATACATTAGAAAAAATATCCAAATTGGTACAACTATTATACTTCTTGATGACCTCGCAGAACATTTTAATTTTGGTTGTACCCATGAGCACTTTAATGATGAAAATATGGTTTTTATCGTTATGATAAAAAAATTTGTTCCTAATGGAAATTTAGAAAGCTTAACTAGAGAATTTCAGAGATCAATACCCGTACCCATTGGTACTGTTCCATACGTCCCATTTGATCTTAGAGAAGTCCATAATAAAATGTCAAAAATACTAGACAAATTCCCGAGAGAGACACACCCAAAACTATTTTATAGGGAGGTCAGAGATGAATTTATTAAAGGTAGTCCAACTTATCCTAAATGTGGATATGATGTTTCCAAACCATCACCTTTTCACTTCCTAATAGTTTTGGAATGTGACATTTTATACAATTTAATTGCCTTGTTTATAGATGATAAAATGAATGAAGAAGTGGTATTTTTACTTAATATTTCCTCTTTTATCGCTGTTTTACCAAACAAAAAGTCGTGTGAGCATGTATTTGCAATGGTAAAACTTCTAATTTCATCCGGTTTCTATCAATGGGCAAATAAAATACTTCCACTTCCAAATATAAGAACTACAGTTTCTAATAACTCAGGAGGTGATTTTTCTCCATCTTTCACATATATTCTTAATAAGGAAGATTCAGCACAGAACAGAAACTTATCAAATTATGATAAACATGTTTTCATGGCAAAGCTGTATTCCAGAATTCCTAGAAGTAAAACAATTGTATTGAGATTAGATTTCCACGGTGATCCTAGTAGAGCTCAATACTCTGAATATACATGTTTTTTAAATGCTCCCCCTAATTTAAATGGAAACAGCAAACTTTATACTAAATCAAATAGATTTAGGCAGCAATTAGGATCGCAATCTGATATTAGGATCACAAGATTCCTAGAACTTAAACTTGATGGTGAAATAAAGACAACAACAATCCTCCAAAAATTAGTCTCTGCTTTCAAGGACATCGAAGATATTTTAAATTCGGCGAGAGAAACATACAACAACGCAGAAATAAACAAAGGAACTAACATTGGTGTAAATAACGAAGAACAATTGTCAGAGGACGAAGGGAGAAATTTGGTTGAGGACGAAAACTTAAGCATTTATTCCGCAAACCACCAAAGAAACCCAACGTTGGGAGAGTCCTTCCTATTCCAAAGCACAACATATCCGAAAGCCACATATCCATTCCTTTCTATCTTTTACACCCTAGTTGAAACACTAAGAAAAGAATTTCAAAAGGATTACATTTTCTGCACTGGTCAAGAATAGAAAGCTTAACTCATTTTAAATAGTTATACATACGGTAAACTAGTTAAAACACGCAAAACAAACAGATATCTCTAATTGTAGTAAATGTACTCATCAACTGCTCTATCGTAGTCAAAGATTTGATCTGGAGAGAACCAGAGTGAAATCTCAGCACGAGCATTCTCAACGGAGTCGGAGGCATGTAACAAGTTTCTTTCACTCTGCATACCATAGGTGGCACGTAAGGTCCCCAACGGTGACTTTTTTGGATCAGTTGAACCCATAAATCTACGGAATTCAGAAACGACAGACAATCCCTCTAATACAAGAGCGACAATGGGCTGGTTCGATGTACGCTTAACCAATGCAGGATAAAATGACTTATTTGAATGATCTTCATAATGTGCTTCTATCAATTCCTTCGATGCAACAACAAACTTCATTGCCACAACTTTGAATCCTTTACGTTCAATATCTGCAAGAATTATTCCAATAAGAGCTCTGTGAATAACTTCAGGTTTAAACAATACCAATGTCCTTTCCTTGAATGGATTAGTTGTAACAGGGTCTACTTCCGATGCAATACTAGAAGTTGTTATCGGTGTTGTTGTTGTTGTTGAACCACCTTGTGTATCCGTGGTGTTCGCAGGGGAAGCCTCTTCTCCAACAATTGCCGCATGTAGAAGTCCACTACAAAACAATAAAATGAGTGAAAAAACAGAAATAAACCTAAAATTCTTCATCTTGCAAATCAATACAAAAAAACTGCTAATCCGAATTGTTTTTTGAATATATAGGAGAAAAGTGAGACGGGAGAAGAGGTGCAAGAGATGAGGCGGCTAGATCAACAGCGCCGATACTATTTTGGAAATTTTAGGACTTTTTTTTTTAAATTTAAAACATTGTTTTAATGAATCACAAATATAAAGTAAATTTACACATTTCATATTTGTTTATAATTATTAACACTTAATAAATTTTACACTATTTATCATGCATTCTTTTCTCTTTTTGTTCACAAAAAGTTTTTTATCTTTATAGATCTAAATATTTTGGCGGTTATATGCATGCTTGTTTCCCTGGTTATCGGTATTATTGTTAAATCAAATGAAATAGTAAAAACATGTTATTTTATTATATTTTAGTCTCAAGCATTGTATATCTAAAATGTTTGGACTACGTTTCATCCAGTTATAAAGGGTTTGACTCCATTCCAAGATTCCAACTTGGAGATCAACTCAGTTCAGAAGGGTTTAATTTGCATTCCCCTACGGCACAAAGCGTTGTTGATATCAAGGGGATTAGATCAGATACAAGTAGTTTGAACATTATTCCTGGTTATATCAAGGAATTTATAGATGAGCCTGGAACTTGCCCGGCATCAAGATCCTGTAATCTTGGAAGGGATGAAATTGATGAGTTAGCAGAAAGGGTGTTTATTTTGCAATCTGAAATACCAGAGCTTTCTCTAAAAACCACATGGAGAAGAATATGTACATTTGCTTCTTTAATTATTGATATAAAAAAGCATTTTCTCAATCAATGCAAATCTGCAGGGCTTACTCATCTGTTGTCAATTCCAGCTAACAAGCAATTTGAGAACTCAATTTCGAAATTATGTAAGAATCTACCTCAATATTTAACATGTAATATGAATGATGATGCTCTTGATTATCTTGCAGAAGATTTAATGCTGGCCATTACGCCATATGTCAAATCAAATCGAGCAGAGGGTTTGAGTTTTCCCAACTTTTGCTACATATCATCTAGAACTATCAGGGGAAGGTCTAGAGAAGAAGCCTTACATATTTGTGGAGACAGCATCCTAAAAATTTCAAACCAGAATGTTGTATCTGCATCTAATATAACTCCAGCAATTGCTGAGGAATCGTGCAAATTATCATGGATTATAAAAACAGAGTGTACTGCATTTGATAATATCAATGTAATGACAAATTTGGCTTTTGAATTTTTTGCAATTATTAGAAGTGAAGGAATTCCAAATATCAAACTAATTGATATTTGTAATTTTTTAGTAAAAATATCATCAACTATTAGAATTTCACCTTATCAAGGTTCTAAAATAATTGGTAATAGTAAATTTCTTTCAGACTGTACCCTATACCTTGCACCATTAATAGAGCACGAAAAAATAATAATTAATACTGAAAAATATGTGAATGGTGATATTTTCAAGTTCTATCCCAGGGAATCTATATTAGAATATTTTCACAAAAAAGCGGAACATATTTGTAATTCTGTAAATATAGTGCACAAAAAAAGAAGGAAAAAATGTTTTTCATGCATTAAAAAAAAGGTAAAAGAAATAAAACCAAATGAAACTATTCTTGATATGTTTATGGATTTAATGTACGCTGTAAAGGCCGTATCAAGAAGGAGATTAGGTTGGGTAATCGATTTACCATTTCCAGGAAGTGAAGAGGCAAAGGCAATGCTTTTATTGGGATATTCTTTAAATACGGTAGATGTTAATTCGCTTAGAAACCCACAATACATTCGAATGATTGCATTATTGAATTTGAAAAGATTTATTACACCTAAAACGGCATATAATATTTGGAGGGATGCAGTCCTAACGGTTGGTATAGAAATAATGGAAGAATTTACCCCGAGCATGACACCTGAGATTATTTCCAGACCTGTAAAAGATGTGATAGATATGAAAATATATTGTGGAAGTGGTAATGAAGAAGTTGATAGTCTTGCATTAGAATTATTAAGTGTTTCACATGAAAATAACTTAACAAATCTTAATTTTCTTCAATTTTGTCAACCAGCTGAAGCCCTTGTTGGGGTTAGAAGTGAAGATTTTTACTCTTCATGCCTTGAGGCACTTAAATACTTACCTGAAATTAATACTAGTACCATGAAATCAACAGGAAAATACTTAAATTTACCAAAAAGTAAAATTTCTAAAATTTGTGGCGAAACACCAAGATGGGAGTTTACATCTTCAGGTATCTCATACGCATCCCTAGTTGTTGAAGATAGGAAAAGAAAGGACAATTTTGAGCATGGTTTAAAGTCAAAAACTATTTTATTCAGTGATAGTGACATTTATTCATATGTTGTGAAGACTGCAACCAGATCTGCATTGGAAAGAATGGCATCTACAGATCAAATATGCAAAAAATTAAATCATTACTATTCTGAGGAATATTATGCTGAAGGAGTGGATGTGGAAAAAATTCAGCATACAGCAAATCTGTTATTTAGAAAGGCAGTTAGTTTAATTGACCAAGACAAACAATTGTCATTTTTGCTTTCCGGGAATTCAATTAAAGGATCCAAGTCAATTAAATTCGAGTCATTTTGTTCACTTTCGCTTGCTCTTTCAAAAGTTGAAAGAAGATATTACAATGTAGAGTGTGCAAGAAATTTAAGGCTAATGTTTAGACAAAATGTTATAATTAATGGTAAAATTAAACTTGCAACAATAAAGTCGAGGACAATTACAAAAATTTGTATGTCATCCCCATACTTTGAAAAATGTTACAACAATAAAAATAGTGAAATTGATGAAATATCATTTGATTTACTTATGGGAGCGCAAAAGCTAAGATTTTTATCCGTCACTTATCGTCATCTTTGTAGTGTTGTAAAGAATATTAGACGAGCAGAGATAAGTGGTGTGATCCAAAAAGGGCAAAAATATAGTAATAATATTAGCAGTTTTTTTAATAGTGACTGTATTTATGGATTGAGAACACTGTCTATAGGTGCAAGACATGCAGAAATTATTTGTAGTGGAACCAGATTTTGGGTAATGTGTGGAAATTATATTGATTCTGCAGTAGATGCATTAGCATCGCAAATTTATGCTGATGTGGTGCAAAACAAAAGTCTAGCAAGATTTATGACAGTTTCCCTTTTTGAACTGGTTGATTTTTGTCCAGTAGCTGAAGCTTTAATACATGAAATAGATCATAGATATTTTAATCGTGAGTGTGTCAATGCACTATCAGCAATGTCAATTAACAAGGATTATGGAAAATCAATATGTCAAAGCTCTAGACATTGGCAAGGTACATGTATTGGAACCATTGAAGATCACTCAACAGTAATTGAACGTATTGATCCAATTGCAGGAGGTCTTTTCAACTCTGCTCAAGATTTAGGTTTTCTTGATATTTTGTTCGTTGATTTTTGTGCTCCAGCAAAAGAAATTTTGAGTATCAAGGAGGTTACAGAAGAAGGTTTGGTTCTAGAAGGGCATGAAACATCGATGTTCAATATCGATTGTCCAAACATAATTAGTAAGATGTTACAATCACTCTCGGAAGAATATTTACATGAATTAGAGCAAGTTAGGAATAGAAACAAATTGAAGGTAATATCGGCGGAAAATCACGAAAAAGCTGAAACTATTTGTCAAAACTTTTTCAATTATTTTGACCCTAATTATGGAGCATCACAATATGAAGAGTATGAAACGAGGGTTGAAGATGTTAAAGATAGGGTTGGTATACATCCAGAAAAGGCTGCAAGCGGTGCTTATTTTATGCCAGAAAAATCATATAATCAAAGGAGTGCAAGAGGAGGAGATAGATTTAACTGGGCAGGATTATTGGGTAACAGATACTTCGTTCCATTGGGTGATAATGCTGGAGGGTCAATTCCTATTGGAATAAATGGACAAAAAATTACTCGTGTTAATAACGTAGGAGTATCAAGTGATAATTACCATGAAGAAATTGAGAAGATAAAAGGATGGACAGGTGGTGAATAGATATTTTATCATAATACAATAGTTTTGATAGGCATACATTTTAAGAGTTATCTTTCGTTAATTTTATTTTTACAAAGTGTGGGGTAATATGGCGCCCTATATCTAAGTACCGATATTTTCCCTTGCATTGAAACGATTTTGAGATTTTTAACATAGAATTTAGTCTTTATAGGTTTCAGATATATTTGAATATTAATAGTACTTCTATTAATATGTAAATATGTCTTTTAGGATCTTGTTAATATATTTGCTTTCAACTCTTCTAACAACTGCTTTCAAATGCAATGAACTCGATAGGAATAGTGCCAATATCATTTCAACCATACTAAATGAATTCCAAAATTTGGGTTATTCACATATTACATATGAAGGCCTTATTGAATATGTGTGGGCAATGCTAAGTGGTAATATTGAGCATTTTAATTCTCATTGTGTAAATTCACTTTTAAATTACTATAAAAGCTCTCAAATTGAAATATGGGTTAACGAGAGAAATAGTGATATTTCTCAGGAAAGATTAACAAATGACATAATAATGGTATGTAGAGAGTTACCTGGTTGGCAAAATATCTGTGAAGATAGTTCAGCAACATCATTAGATCTCATAGCATCTGACTTACATCTTGCTACTACTCTCTATTTTGAAAATGAAAAAAAAATGAAATACAACCTACCAATTAACTTTTTTTGTAATGTTATCTTTGATATTAGTGATAAAAATGGTTATATTTATGATTTTGAATGTCCAGTGGAACTCATGAAATTAATTTTTCCAAATGAAAGTGAACCTAAAATGGAAATAAAAGATTCAATAACGATTTGTTCTAGCACAACATTCTGGTCAGATATATGCAAACAAAATGAAATTGCATTTAGTTTACCTGAAATAAGCTTTTTAGCATCTTCTCTTTATCACCAAATTATAAATAACAAAGATAAATATTCCATAAATTTACAAAGTACAAATGAGCGTATTTTTCCAACTGATTTTTGTGAAATTTCTATTAATATGAGTAAGAAAGGAGATATATTGACTTATTTTAACTCAATTTGTGTAGACGAATTATTTAATAAATCTAAGCCCTCAAATTCAGTATTAATTTTACAGCCACTTGATATTTCAATTGAAATTTGCAGTGAAAATCCACTTTGGATTAGTTGCCAAAATAACGAGATTGAAGAGTCAGATATATTTGATAATACTCCGGGTAAAGTCAAATATACAAAGAAAATTAATAAAAAAAATGTTGTGGACTTATTAGCAACTACTATACTTTATGAATTACATAATTTGACAATATTGATGTTTAGTTCAAAATACTATAAATTCATGAATGTTAAAGATGCTTGCACGATTTCAATATTAATTCAGAGAGAGGCGGATGAAATATCATTGAATGATGAAAATGGAATTAGTACAGGTATAGGAATGGGCCCTTTTTTCAATTCGATTTGTTGGCGAGTCTTATCAACATATAAAATTAAATTTGACACGGGTATAGGGATTATTGTTCGTCCAATAAAAACACTTGAAGCAATTACAGTATGTAGATCCTCTGTATTATTTTGGATATATGACTGCATTAATGAGACTCATGAGGAAATAATTTACTCACCACAAATAAGTATTTTGTCTCAAGAACTTCTCCTGGGATCAACTAAGTACTACAATTTTCCAAAAAATATGTTTTGTATAGTTTCAAAAAAAATTATTAAAAGCTTAAGGAACTTAAACAGTAACCTGGGATCTTATAGAAATGATTTGGAAGACTTTTCGATAAATTGGTTAATAAATAACATTCATAAATCCAGTAGTCAACCTCAATTATCTGGAATATCATCAGGTTTCTTTAATAGAGAGTGTGTTAGAGCACTTCTTGGTGAGAATGAAAAGAATTCAAACTTGATACCGATTCACTTTGCCGTAGACATATGTAGTAACTCCTTAAGATGGGAAAGGTGTCTTATACATGGTAGTAATATTAGGCTGCCCATTACTGAATTTATCGCATCAGAACTTCAATATGCTTTGGTTGGTGAACTAGATATTTATAATCAATTGGGTTGGAATGATATTTGTTCAATTTCACTCTCAATGTCACAAAACTACAATAGCCTGAACACTGCACCCAATTTGCCTTTTTTCAACCATGAGTGTTCATTTGCATTTTTAATTAATTCTCAGAAAATAAGAAAGGACATGTCAAATCATAGTTCTAGTAATGGTTCTTATGAATTTACAAAGTTTATTAAAGTTTGTGTTCACAATTATTTTTGGAGAACACCATGTGGTGATTTGATTGAATTAGATCTAATTGCAAATAGCCTATATTATGGTTATAATCAATTTGAACTTGTTCAATATATCAGTGAAAATTCATTTTGTAGTGTTGGAAGAAAATTATTGGATCTAGACCCTGAAAGGTATTCAAGTGAATGTATTAGGGAATTAATGAATTTAAATGGTATATTCACCTCTGAAATCGCGGAAGGTTCATGCTCGGTTACACATAGGTTTTTATCATGTCATGGATATCCAGAGGAATATACAACAATTGCAAGTGCACTATTTAAAGCTATGTTTCAATATTTTCCTAAGGCAGAAATTCCGAACTTCATTGAGTTTTGCGCTATTGTTCACTCAATTTACACTGATATCGAAATTCAAAACTCCTCACATTACTTCAATGCAATCTGCGCAAGGCATATACATAATTTCAACTTGGGAATTTCTTTTCAAAAAATTTCGTTTCTTTGCAGTCAAATATCCAGAGATACAATTTATGATGATGATTTCTCCGTTTCTGTGTTAGCATCAGAGTTTTATAGAGCGAGTAAAAGTATTAACTCACTGAAAAAATGGGAAATTCAATATTTTTATCCAATTGCAAAAAGACTCTGGGAGTATCTCAAGAATGAAGAAAGTTCACTTCTATATTTTAATTCGATTTGTGTAAATGTTATTAGAAGTGTTATTTCTACAGACTCCTTTAAGCTTAGACTAGACGATGCAATTTCCCTTTGCAGTGGATCGGTTGCATACAAAACTTATTGTGATGAAAACAGGGATAAGAATTTGCAACATTTAGTTTCTGAAATAATTCAAGGAGTTCAAATGACAAAAAACATTAATTCATTTTCAGATGAAGACATTAAATCTATTTGCAACGCAAGTATTTTAATATATAATCTTTCTATAGAAAAAATACCATTAACAAGAAAAGACGCGAATTTATTATTGAAATATCCATATTTCTTGAATTCATGTGTGGATATAATGAATTCTGGTATGGTATCAACTGACAGAATTTTTAACATTAATCTAGAAGATGCAGTTGTAATTTGTACTCAGTCTTCACGCTCCTCTATACCATGTAAAAATGAGAAGACTTTAGTTTCTGTATTATCTGTAGGCTTATATTCTGAAATAAAGTTTTTTCCTGAATTTTCAGGAGTTCACATTTCGGACTTATGCAATATCAGCTCTAAACTTGTAGATTTGGACCTTGAAAACTACATGGAATCCTGTCTGAAATACTTCGATAACTACAAGTTTTTTATACCAAATACAGGTAATTTAAAGAGTCATCTTACATATTTACAAAAACAAAAAATTTGTACGAGACCATATAAGTGGAAAAAATGTAAACATGAAGGGGAATACGAGAGGGATTTTTATTCTGTCAAGTTAGAAACTCTTGCTTCGAAGATATCGAATGTATTCATGATAAATGGACTTGATATTTGGAATTTCGAGAAGTTTTGCTCACTTGCGAGGGAACTTTTAATGAATGCAGAAACCACTGAATTCAAGAGTTGTATAAAAGCAGTAAGTAGTTTTGAATATATTGATGTGATAAAAAAAAAGTCAACTTTTTTTGAAAATCCATTATTACTACACTACGAACTTGAGGAGCAAGTAATTCACAATATATGTAATCAAATAACTTCGAGTAATGCATGCATTACTTCTTCCAACCAACTTTCGAGTATTATCTCAGACAACTTCTATTCAATATCAACAAAATACTTAGATTTGGATTCAATAAAAAGTTCAGATTTCTGCGTTATTTCTGAAATATTGATGCAAAAAGGGAGTCTGGATGAAATTAAGCGTATCTGCCCACACGTACTTACACAAATAACAAATTTGGAGCATTGGCCACAAATAATGCTTACTCCAGAACTTGCGACAATAATTTGCAGTGATCTCGAAATATTAAATTTGAATTGCAGACCTGAAGACAAAAATTCAGGAATTACTAAACTACTTTCAAAAGGTATAACTGAAATAGCCATTGAACTTTTCTTTTTCAGAAGAAAATATATACCTTCATTTAATCCCGAGTCTAGTTGTAAGGTGGCTGAAATGCTTATTCAGTTTGGGGTTGAAAATATATACTTCAAAAATTTGTGTGAAAACTTCTTTTCTTACGACATTTGGAATTTCTCAAGAAGTACCAAAAGTAAGTACAATTATTTTATTTCACATGTAAATGATCCGGAAACACTATTTGCCACTATAAAAGAGAAGGCGAAAAGTATTTGTGATAGATTAAAGTTAAAACTTTCAAATTTATATATCAAAAGTCATCATATTTTAAGAACTAAGAAGAATAACAAGGTAGAGAACAGTGTGTATAGAAGAACAGTAAGGAGGATTTTTGATCCATTTGAATCTAGTCCTGGGAAATTTGGAGTAAAAAATAATTCAAAGTTAACAAAAAGGGAAGAGAGGATAATATTAAAAAAACAATTAATGATTATTTCGAGGGCAAAAGGATATGTAAAGCTAACAGATGATGTGATCCGTTATTATGGACCAGATGACGTAGATAAAAAGCTTGCAGAAAAATATTTTGGTGAATTCCCAAAAGATGCATTTAATATATTCGAGGAGAAAAGTATTGAATATGAACCACCCGTGTTTGATTGGGGTGTTTTTTCCAAAAGCCTTGCATACATTTCAAATAAAATGATGGGTGTAACTATCAATGTTTCTGATCCTAGAAATGGTGGTTTATCATCTTTAATTCACAAGTGGGGTTATTTTCCTCAAGGTACAATTCAGGGTGCACAGTATATTTATAGAATTTCCAGGTATGTAAACAAATATATGATCAGTCCCAAAAAGGCTTATTTGATTTGGAAAGAAACACTTATTTCAATGAATCACTCTATTCTTCCAAAATGGCGTGAGTCATGGAGTGATGAAATTAGAAAACCAAATCCACAGGATGAACAACCTTCACCGACTTGCGAAGGAATTAAGTCAAGTAAATTATTGAGGCAACTTGGAATGGATAAAAAAAAAATAAGTATTGTTGCTTTGTCGAATATTGATTCTTTTGTTACCCAACTTACTGAGGCAGCACATGACTTGAATCTTTTATCGGTTAAATTTAATGATTTATGTATTGTTGGAATGATTTTATTTAATTTGAAATCTTATTCAAGGACAGAATCGTTTAATTATCAATGTACAAAATGGGTCAGAGAAGTGGGATACATCGAAGATACCGAAGTTATTAAATTAAACGATAAGCAGACATTTTATAAAAAAACAGCAAGTCGTTTAAAAAATGGTATGAGGAAACAAATTTCAACAGAACTGGCCCGTAAAATATGTGCAAATACCAGCCGTTGGATGAGTTGCAATGGTGGTTCTAACATTGATGAAAAGTTGAGGATTGATTCTTTGGCAACAGAGCTAGTAAGACTATCTAGAATAAAGGGCATTGAGTTTAGAGATATGTGTGAGATTTCAATGCAAATAGGTAATTCGCAAAATTTCAATCAAAGATGCCCATTATTACTTCAATCAATTATTGGGAGTTATAATAGAGCGTTACATGTTTGCAAATCAACCAGTTTTTGGAAGTCATGTCATTACCCAAAGAATACACTTGATTTGAAGTTAATAGAACATTTGGATATTTTGTCTCTTGAATTAACTCTTGGTTTAAATGAAATATTTCCTAATATTTCTACTTTTGAAGAAATCTGTCACATTGCGGATAAATTTGTCGCATCTGATTTTTTTAAACATGATTGTGTCAGCTCAATTACAAGCTACTTGATTGGTCAACGTTATTTGAAACCAACACTAAATATATATGGTGAAGCTAATCCATCAACCTCATTCAAGCATATTGTATCTGTGGCATTAAGTGTTTGTTATGATACACTAAGGTGGCAACATGCAGTTTGCAACATAAATGACGATAGAAATTCACTTATTGAAAAACAGTGGATAGACCTAGTATCTGAAGAATTACTGCGAAAAATGATTTTAATTAAGAGAACTGATTCAAGAGTAGCACTATTTTTTAAGGATGTTGAAAGGGACTTAGCCATCGAGAAGTTTAATCTGGAAAACAAAGATGGAAATAAAATAGTGATCCCAAGGAACATAAAATATGATAATGTTTGCAAACAAGTTTCGAAAATATCGAAAACAAGATATTTCAACATTGATTGTATTCAAACAGTTTCGGAAATTTTCCAAGTTCAGATATCTGAAATTGACAATAGTACTCTCTCAAATTCGGACTTTAAAATTGCCTACATGGACAGTATTAAAATCCCAACACCAGGAACAATTGAAGAGATATGTAAAGGAAGTATTTTTTGGGAAACATGCTCAAATCAATATACCCGATCGTTGAACAATTTCAAAGTCGATGAAGATAATAAGAACAAGGTTGATATCATTGTAAATGATATTATGGTATCAATGTTGCAAATAAATGATCATGATATGGGTTCAGTTGTAGATTTTGACGAGTTAAATAAAGCAAAAGAAATTTATTCTCATGCAATGAAGACAATGAATTCATTGGGGTATCTTGATTTCTGTAGTATCGGTGATTGGTATTCAAAAGAAATAACCAATTTTAAAGATAATGAGTATTATATGTTGCAAAATTCACTGTCAGAAAAAGTAATGGATTTAATTCTAAAAAATATGTATCCAAATATTAGACCTGAAAAAAATAATATGGAGGATGGAGACGAAACAGAAGATGAACTGGGAACTCTGGAAGAATATATAGAGAAGTCCATTTCAGAACTTCCTGAAAAACTACCTGAGTTAATTACTCCACCACATGACTTTCTCGGAAATTTAACAAATATCACTTCGATATTGATACAACACAGTCAATATTACGATAAAAATGAGATATATGAAATTAGACTTCCAGACAGTGATCTATTTTTTGAGTCGTTTTTAAGTAGAAATGTTTCAGATATTTCTGGAAATAAATACCGCAATTCTCTGTATGTTAAACCAATTGCTGGGTTAAGACTTCATATGTATCACTTACCTAATGGAAGTTATAATTACCCACTTTTAAGAAAGAGACAAAATGATGTCAAATTCTTAAATAGTACTATTAATTTAGTTGAAAAGGAAATGAATAATCATCCGGAGTATTTTCACAAATCTATTCTTCCGCATGCAACCGTTCAACTTATGAGGAAGACCAAATTAACAACATTCGAGAGCAGAATAAAGAAGAAGTGGTTAAAATCTATAACTGAAGAATATTATTATAAAAAGGGCAGACAATTTGCAAAAGAAGAATGGGAGATGCGAGAAATCGCAGAAAGCAACAGTGACGGTAAAACCGAAGTAGTATGGAAAACACGTAGAAAAGAGAAGGTCCCAAGTGCCATCTCAGCATTTTTCAACACCAGTGCAAAGAAAAGAAGAAAGGAGGGGAAAATGTCAAACAGAGGTATGTACAAAGCAAGGGTACATCAATTTCTCCTTCAAAAATTAATTAGTAGTCAGAAGCAACAGAGGATTAAAAGAGAAGCATCAAAAAAAACGTTAAATAAGGTTGTTTATTCTGAACTTAAAAATGAGTGTCCTATGATTTATGGCGACCTCGAGGTGAATATAGTCTCAAGTATAGCATCAATAATTGCATATAATCAAATTGCAGTTGATTTACTTGTAAATTAGGCAATTCCCCAACCTAAAACGAAACATAGAAAAATGGGCGGTATTTTAGATCTATTTATAATTTTTTTTCCTTTCAAATTAGAGATTATTTTTAGGTGAACGGTTATTTTATTGCCTGTTTTACATATGGTATCTATAGTTTCTACTGCACAAGCGAGTTTAATTGACGATGATTCATACTCTAAAAAACATTTTAGAGCAAATAACCGTTATTGTGGGACTTGGGGGACGGCATTTTGTTGCTTGAGTCTCAAAAAAAGTGTTATTCTCATAACAATTTTATATACAATGATTTATATGTTTAACAAATTGTGTAAGTTATATTTATTTGTTTTTTTTTTTGTCCTGATTGATCACTCTTATCAGTGTTTATTTTTATCACATTTACAAGGAATGAAGGCCAAAAGATTCAGCTTGAATTGATGAATATAAGGTTCGATATTGGGGATATTTTTGGAGTGAAAGTCAATTATATTTTTGATTTCCTACAAGGAGTTTTTAATTCTAATTTGGATTCGTATATATACAATACATTTAGTAGTTATTTGGAATTATCAAGCTACATTGATGTGGCGATTCTTTTTGTTGGATTGGCACAAACTTTACTCGGGTGGTTTTGGTTGACTGCAACACTCCTTGCATTGATATGGCTTGATTTTGCAAAGTCAATCTCTGCAATGTTTTTTTTTTTATTTTTAATAATCAGGAAGACATATTTTAATATTAGGTCATTATTTATTATACCATTTTTATTATTTATTTTAATGACATTTACCTTCTATTATTACTCGATTCAAGTTGTTTATTCTTTATATTTGGTTCAATTAGCAGGTGGAAGAGGAGACGAGTGTCAATCGTACTTTAGGTTGAGGAGAATGGTTTTGAGCAACACAAAACAAACTATGGCCAAGGAATACAGATATGGAGATAAAAACAAATCAAGCGAAATTATATCGTTTATTGAAAAACAGAAAGATGATGAGTTGAATGTTTAACTTTTTTTTTAATTTGGAAATATGAGAAACATTTCAAAGAAAAAACTTTAAATTTAACAAAAAGTTAATTAAAAATATTAATGTAATATTTACAGAATACGGGACTCGTAAAGGATGAACTATTTAATTATAGAAATTTGGATATAAACTTAAAATTTCTGTGGTTATAAATTTTCATGTAGGTTTTTGAGACTTTTTAATTTGTGAATTTGAACAAGTTTATCCTTTATTTCTTTTTCAAGTTCTTTAACCTTTTTTCTGATCAAAATAACACTCTCTTTATTTTCTGTTTTCCCATTTAAATATTCATCCTCAATGATTTTCAATTCATTTAGATTATCCCTCATTTTTTCTTTTATTTCTTCTATATATTTATATTCAACCTCGAGCATTTTGTCAATTTCATCTTCGTTTGATTCTCTTACAATTAATAATTTTGCTCTTTCTGCTAACTCTATTTTTTCTTTTAGTTCTTCCAAGAGATCAGAATAGTATTCAATATTGTCTTTAATGGTATCTTTATCTTTTTCATCGCAATTTTTCCACTTTTCAAGTTCTTTTGTTGCATATTCAACTTGTGGTTTGTAAACATCTATTGCTGCCTTAACAGTTGACCATGAGATTTGATTTCTATTCTTGCATGGATCCTCAATAAAACTTTTAATTATTTTGACTGGGTCACTTTCTTCAATAAAACAGTCATTATCGCGTTTAGTTAATTGATTCTTTTTTATTTCATCTATATGAATCTGTGCAGAAGCAAATAACTGCGCAAACTGCGGATCAAAATTGATAGATGGAAAGTTGTTGTCGACTTTTTCTGAGGTTAAACTTAGATTATTTACATCTTTCTCTTTGTTAGAGTTGAAAAAGTCGTTATTTATTTTACTATTGTTTTTCATCTCAATTTCATCCCCTGTTTTTTCATTATCAGTTTTAAAAGATTCATAGTCCTCAATAAAAGGAATAAATTTATCAGATGATATAGAAGACGATTTGTTTAACGTATCAGTTCTCAAATCAGTTGCCTTATCAATTTCAACCTCGTTTGATTCTTCACTTCTGTCAATTCTAGAAGTGAATAAATCCAACATTTCGTTTTTATATGGTATATTGCTCTGTTCAAAGTTTTGTATAAGTTTATTATTACTTCTAGTCTTGTTTGTAAATTTAAGTATGTCTAGTTCATCGTTTTTAGCTAAGTCAGTCTCAAGTTCTTGAATTCTTAATTCATCATCTTTATATAATTCCTTTTTAGAAGTATTGTTCTCACTGTATACAGTAATTAACCCATAATCATTATTTTTTTTGTCTGATAAATTATTTATATCGTATTTTGTATCACTTGTGTTGTTTTTATTGGATTTATATGAATTAATAAAAACATTGTTTTCACTTTTTGGTGTGAGTGTTATTTCTATATTTATTGTTTTCTTGGTTTTTTTATTATTTGATTTTGTCTTTTTCTCCAACAACTTGTTAGAAAGTTGAATTAAGTCGCATATATCATTTTTTATACTTTTTATATCAATATAATCACTTCTGATTTCATCATTTTCATTTATTTTATTGGTTATTTGATCATGATCAAAGTCACTTGAAATATCTTTCAATTCAGGATTCTTTACCTCGTATGATGTTAATTCGAAATTTTTTTCGCTTTTAATATTATTAGTTTTATTTTTTGATTCAAATTCATTATTTAGATTCAACTCGTTGGTTTTACAATAATTTAATTTTTCTTGATTCTCTCCAACTAAAATATTCATATGCTCTTTCATTTGACTAGGATTATGATTTAAACAAGGGATATCTGAGTTTGCATTTTGACATGTTTCTAATGGAATATCAATTCTTGTAAATAGTTGAATGGGTGAATTTTTCCCAGTAATAACTACACTTGAAGTTGATTCTGCAACAGAACAACCCAATTCTGCATTTATATTGCTTGATACCTTTGCTTCCAAAAGGGTTATAGGTGTTGAATTATAAACAGGTCTAAAAATTTCGGGCGTAACAGATTCTTGAATATTGAAATTGGTATATGGTCTTTTTTTAAATATTAAAAATTCAATATTGTTATAGTAACCATCATTAAGATCAATTTTTTTGGGGATTTTTGTCTCAACTTTTTGTAACTCGGTATCATTAACAACTTGATCACTGTTAAGGCAGCATTGAAATGTCATTTTTTTAAAAAATTAAGTATGTAAGAACAAATCCTAAAATAAAAATAAAATAAAAAGAAAATAATATATATATTTATATAAGATTTTCTTTTTCACTTGTTCTATTTATGTCGTTCGGTCCGGTTTTGTAATTTTATTAGAAAAGTAGGAATTATAGTAGAAAAATAAAAAAAAAAATTAAATAATGTAATCTTACATTGTTAATGTTTTAATTTGTCTAAGTGAATAACACACTATTTCGATTATGAATAATTAACATGCTTAAATAAAAAAATTTATTTTGCCACTGATAGGCTTACATTAGAATAAAATCATTTAACAGATAAAGTTTATTTCTTTCAAATAATGAGTGATAAGGTTAAACATAATTCCAAATTTTAAATAAAAAGATCTCATCAGAACACCCATTACTTGTAAAAAAACATTTTATTTAACATTGGAAATTGTAATCTAGAGTCTAAAGTTGTTTCAGGAGATTAACAATTCACTTCTTGTTGGTAGGATTTCATTGTTAGTCTGATTGTTTACACCAGACAAACTCGTGTTAAATATTGTATTGTAATCTTCACTAAAACCAAGCAGGCCTCTCGTAATATTTGTAGTTGGCTTTGTAGCAATGCTATTTAGGGTTTTATTGAATTCCAAGCTTTCTATTGTGTAGTTAAGTTTTTTCTTATCATCATTTATTTCTAATTAGAATATTAAAGATTCAAATATGGAGTTTAAATTTTAACCTACTATTTAGAATGTCTTTGAGACCATTTTGTGTGTAATTATATGTAACATTGACGTTTGAGAGTTCAATGGAACTTAAAACTTCAAAATTTGTAGAGGATTAAAGTAATTTAGCAAATGCAATAAACTTAAGACTTACTGTCATATTCGGGTTTGATTGATATTACAAAACTCAAACAAAAAAGAAAAATAACTGAAAGTTGATTCATCTTCAATCGAAATGAGCTTCCTTTTTCAAGTGCAGACAGTACGTCTCTTGCATGTATGAAAAAAATGATTTCGGGATAATTTTCTTGTAAAATTTCAAACTAAATAAAAAAAAAACGCGATAGATATATAATAATATATTTCATATTTATATCAGAATATCGAAAAAAGAATACTAAATAGAGAAAAAAGTTAATTCAAGGATAGTAATTAATTGAAAGCTAGCATATATTCGATAAACAGATGTTTACTTTGTAGTTGGTTAATTTTTTAACGATATATAAATCAAATAAAATATATTTATATGGTGTAATTCTTGAAAAAAATTTGTTCTACTACAAATTCTGGTAAAAAAGAGAACTTTAATACACAATTTAACACCCAAAAGGTCATAACATTACAAAATAGAGCATTAAATGAAAAAGAAATAAACCCTCAGTCTTCAACTGTTTCTTTTGAACCACTGCAATAGTTTATTTCACTTAAATGTGAAGATTCATTAACAATACTTTCAATTTTAGGAGACAATAATTCTGGAACTTTTAGTGAACTTGAACTAATGTCCCCTATCGAACTAGGGTTTCCAAACAAATGAATAACATTGAACCCAAGTTGAAAAAGTAAGTTCACCATTCCTTCTTGTTCTATTTTTTCTCTGTCATTTGAATAAAACACATACACGGGGAAGGCAAATGAATTCGTTTCCGATAGTGAAGAAGGAGAGATCATTGAAATATTAGGTTTTGGTGAAGCTGGAGTTTTTAGACTATCAATCTCACATTCAGTCCTTGATATAGGTAAGTCTTGTACTAAGCCATGTATAGATTTAAGATAGCCCTGTTTTGACAATTTTTCTGCAGTAATGTAAACATCTGTTGGGGCTTGAAATGAAAGTTTGATTTTTAAGACTCTTTCATCGTTTGGAAAAAGTTTCTTGTAAACTCTAAAAAGAATTCTTAATAAGGCACGTCCAAATGGGGCATCACTCTCCCTTGGACAGTGAACTTTAATAGAATTTTCAAGCGAGTAATATTTAATAAAAACATTGTATTTCCAATCAGGAGGTACGTTGATATTTGGATATTTTGTGCGAACTCTTTCATTGATTGATTCGATAATTTTGTTTCCCTCATAACATGATTCAGAACAATATGCACATTTGAAAATTAATATTGATACAAGTATCTTTATAATTAAAAACATTTTTGTATTAAGTGCGCGATTCAAAGCCGTTTATTTTTTCCTTGGGATATGAAACTGAATCGTATAATTGTGATAAGTATATAATATATTTATAAATGTATACTTACAAATCACTTTATTGTTTTATATCCAATTGTTTTTTATATTGAATAATCCCTGGTTACTTGAAAAAAGCTTTTTAATGAATATCTTAAATCTTCTCCATGGCCTACTCGAAGGTGGCCCAGAAAGTGGGCCCATTGTAAACCAGTCAATTCTCAGCTTTTCCCTCATAAGCAAATAATATAAACAAACGGAGATAATATAATCATAAATATCCCATGACTTTGTTCTAACAGAAAGTTTTGAAATATTATCCAATATTCTTATCATTGCACCTTGTGGGAAGCTCTGCCATTTCTCACCAAACCTATGCCAGATTGGTATGTTCTCTAATAATTCATCACTTTTATTGGAAATACACATAGCCGCCTGTCCAAATGCCTTTTTGAATACTTTAAAATCCAAGCCATTCATTTTTCTCTGATTTTCAGTATTAATTATCTTCATTTTGTATTTATATTGGTATTTAAATATCGTCAGTATTATTGCAGTTACAATATCCAGCTCCTTTTCCCACCAAACAGGTAAAAGCTCTATATCAGAATCCCCATTCTCGGAACTGAACTTTCTTTTCCTTTTAACATTTATTACGTGATGATATGCAACCTTAAATAACCTAAGTGGGTCGTTTTGTATACTTTTTGAAGCATGATTTTCATTTGAATCACCGTATTCCTCTTTAATTTCTTTCTCAGGTTCAAATTCACTGTTTTTTTCTAATCTTTCAATTAAAACTTTTTCGTATCCTTTCCTTGGTATATTATTTATTGATGCATTAATGTGAATTTTTTCTTTTGAAAAGATATATATTAGTGAAAGAAAAGGTTTACATACTTTTTTTGAAAGTAAATTGTCAGGTAATTTGAATATTTCCGGGGTATTGAATACCGTTCTAAATATTTTTCGAATTCGACTCATTACAGCGTTTGTATTAGTCTCTTGTTCCCACCATTTTGCCCAGTTTGGAAGTTGATTAACCTCCAAGAGATCACTAGATAATTCCTCTAAAGGAGGGACGTCGCCAAATTTCCAATTTTTATAATTTTTGTAATCAAAAATTTCCATAGCAGAGTTTAGTCTCTGTAATAAAAAAATTATAAATGAAATAGTTAAGTAATCTTCATTTTCCCAATCGCTTGAAATAATCAAGGATTTTTTTCTATATGGCAGACTTTTAGCTATTTGCTCTATTGTACCTTTTTTTTTTCCAAATCTTCTTGGATGAAATAGACGGTTTTTATAAAAATTCTCTGAGATGTCCTTTGAAGTAACATATTCAGAATTAACTTTACAACTTAAAACCTCAATTAAGCAAAAGAAAATAATGAAAATATGTATTATTTGCAAAAAAAGGTTTTGCATTTCTTTTGATATTTTAAATATTCAATAATTTTGAATATAAATATTTTTTTTTTGCGAAATTTTCTGTTAAAATATGACGAACATTATAAAAATACATGAATAAATAAAATATATATGATTAAGATATAGTTCCCGGTACAGAGAAAAAATTGGCGATTTTTTTCCTTGATATTCCCCGTAAAGAGATACTTCACACAAAAAAAAGGAATTTAAAATGGTATTAATTAAGGATAGTTATAATTCAGTAAGTTGAAATAAAAATTAATAATATTTTATGCTAATGCTTTTCCAGGATGACTTAGATAAGACTCTATCTAGAATAAAAGGAAAAAAAGGAGTTTTAGGTGTTATAATATTGGCCTCAGAGAAGTACACACCGCTAATTACCACATTCGATAAAAAAACAACACAGAGATATTCAGAGTATGTCCATAGCCTAATAAATACTGCAGATCTTCTTGGTGGTAGAGGAAATAGTGGTGTTCAATTAATTAGGCTTTATTATAATAATCAGATAGTTTTGCTCGCTCCAGACAAAGGTTATGTATTCATAGTGATTCAAGAAACAAATTTGTGAAACATAAATTACATTAAATTCATATATTTTAGAATTAGCGAAAAAAAAGTGTAATTTATTTGCTAATAGATACTTTTTTTCGAACATTAAATAACTATCTCTGTGTGTTTTGTCCGTATAAGAAGTGTAAAGTCAAAATGGGTAATGCAAGGGGGATTATTGACATTGATATGTTGATAAAAAATGAGCAAATTTCTAAAATAACCTCTAATAATGTTTGATAATAACCAACACTAGACGAGTCATCCCTATAAAATTCGGTAACATTTTGAAACGAGTAGTTTTTCTTTGAGTTGAGTTTTAATATAGGACTCCAATTGAACAATGTCACTCTGATAGCAAAAATACATATATTTAAGAGAAACAACAGGATTAGTGGCCTTCTGTAAGAGGGTATTACTGACCTTTGAAGTGTTTCAGGCAATTTTCTGAATGTGACATTCTCTATTTTATCCGCAATTTTTTCTAATTCAGAATTTAAAGTCGCAAGTTTTCGTTTAAAAAAATTAACAATTCCATGGGATCTTGAGTTTTGTGTTGTGTCATTGGCAAAGTTTTCAGATTCAAGTCGTCGAATAAATTCATCAAAGACATATTGGTCTGGTATCTCATTCCTTAGGGCTTCTAAAACCTCATTAATATTGTTTTGTTGATTTGAAAGCCTGATAAAGCGATTGAACAGTGAAACTGAGTTAATTATTCGTTGGGATCGAATTGAACCTTGCCAGTACTGTGACGATATTAGTTGATTAATTAATAAATTTCGGCATCTTTCAGCCTCAACACTGTTAGTTGATACGTTTACATACATAAATATTTTGTTCAATAGAGTTTCATAGAAATCTGTGATTTACCGCACAAACATTCAATATTTTATAGCTTCTTTTCTATTAAATATGAATGAATTTGTTCAAAACGAGTTTTCATTAAGTGGGAATATTTCAGAGAGAAATAAGTCAGAGAGAGCATTGAATGAATCTGTATTAACAACTATAAAAAGAGACTTATTATTAATATACAGAAAGGTAAATTATTTAATACTATATGATGGGAGAAATTCAGATACAATCAATGATTTACAAATGATCCATAATTGGGAGTTGTGGGGACCATGTCTATTTCTTTTAGTTTTATCTTTGTGTTTATACTTGAAATCCCCAAGTGAAAGCAAGGATAATACTTTTTCAACTATTTATTTTATATCTGTATACGGTAGCGTCCTGATTGCTGTAAACACACTAATTCTTGGAGCAAAGTCATCGTTCTTTGCAGTCATAAGCTTGATAGGATATTGCGTTTTCCCTTTAACAATGGTATCATTTGCATCTTTATTCTTCCCATACTTCGCTTTACTGATATTCGCAATAATCTCCAATGGATATGTGTTCAGAATAATAGTGAACCTAATAGGAAACATAGCACCGGAGGAGAAGAGATTGGTTGTCCTATTCCCTATTTCACTTTTCTTTATTGCTATTACATTTATAATACTAGTACACTAAAAACTATCAGAATACAACAGTTTACAGAAATGAAGTAGTGTGGAGTTATGGCTTAACTAAAAATTTGCACATAAAGCTTCAAAAAACGCGATATTTATGACTATTATACGACAATGGCCCATTAAAGGGGTTTCAGAAATTCTGCATGTCTTTATTTTACAAATCTAATCCTCTCAATCAAAACATGAAGTGGCGCCTATATTAGGTGATTATTTAACGGGGCCTAAATTTAATATTGGCGCGACAATGATAGGTTTATAGCGCCGTCTCAGTGTCGAATCATTCTTTTGGAGTAATCCGTGATTTTAATTCTTTAGACTGCTTTTCAAGCAAGGTTAATTAAGTTCATATTTAAATAATTTTTAATGTCTCATCGCAAGTTCGAAAGACCAAGATCGGGTTCTCTTGGATTTTTACCAAGGAAGAGATGTTCTAGAAGCCGTGGAAAAGTTAAAGCTTTTCCAAAGGATGATTCTAGCCAACCACCTCATTTGACAGCATTTATGGGTTATAAAGCAGGGATGACCCATGTGGTTAGGGATGTTGATAAACCTGGTTCAAGTAAGTTTATTTAACTGTGGTTTGTAGATTCTGGGACCGTGATATATAGAGCGTTTTAACTGAAGTAAACGTCTATTCGTGATTCACGAGTTCCTAAATCAATGGTTTAATGTTGAGCTTTGCTCCATTTGATAACCACCTTTCATATTCCTTGTCCCTAGAGGAGTAATATACTTACACTCACCAATGTGAGGATGAATCTGGGAAAAACCATGAAAGTGTCATTTATTCCTATTTCTACTTTCCCCAAATCTTACGCTTCGATCATTATTAACTAAAATATTTTTCAGAACTGAACAAAAAAGAAGTTGTTGAAGCCGTTACTATTGTTGAGACTCCCCCGATGATTTGCATTGGCTTCGTTGGTTACATTGAAACACCAAATGGATTGAGAGCTCTTACTACTGTATTTGCGGGATATCTCAGTGAAGAGTGCAAAAGACGCTTCTATAAGAACTACTACAGAAGCAAGCGTAAGGCATTTACGAAATATGCGAGGAACTATGCTGAAAATCAAAGAATGGAGGCTGAAATAGCCAGATGTAAGCAATATTGCACTGTTATTCGTGCTCTTTGTCACACACAAATAAGCAAGACAGGACTAAACAAAAAAAAGGCAGACATAATGGAGATTCAAGTTAATGGTGGTACCATTGCAGACAAGATTGATTTCTGTGTGAGATGCTTTGAGCAACCCATACCCATATCAACTATCTTCAACGAAAATGAGATGGTAGATGTCATAGGCATTTCAAAGGGTAAGGGTTTTAAGGGTGTTATCTCCAGATGGGGTGTTACGAAATTGCCACGAAAGACGCGCAGAGGAGTTAGAAAAATTTCTTGTATTGGAGCTTGGCATCCTGCCAGAGTTCAATTTCAGATACCTAGAGCAGGACAGAAAGGATATGGACAACGTACAGAGACCAACAAAAAAATATACCGTATTGGAAGAGGTGATGACCCAAGGAACGCATCCACCTCTGCCGATCTGACAGAGAAGACTATAACTCCAATGGGTGGATTCCCAAGGTATGGGGTAGTCACACAGGACTTTTTGATGTTGAAAGGTTGCACAGTTGGTTGCAAGAAGAGACTTTTGACATTGAGAAAGTCACTTGTACCTCAGGTAACCAGGTCAGCATTAGAGGTGATAAACCTGAAATTCATTGACACATCTTCCAAGTTTGGTCATGGAAGGTTCCAAACATCTGCAGAGAAGGCAAAATACTATGGGCCGTCAAAAAAATCAGTGGAAGCTTAGATTCAGTTATTTAGTTTAGTTTCTAGGTACTAAGATGTCTTAAGCGTGTATGAATATTTTTTTATTATTAAAGAAAGGTCTTACCCCCCTGATTTCATACCAGGAGTTAGGATTGTAAGATGCAATTATAGAGTTTACATCAGCGGTTGTTAGGGAACCCATCCTTGATGGGACCTTTCCAGTTGTTTCGAAGTGGAAGTGAGAATGGAGTCTCTTCTGAGTATCTAACAGGGTCGAATCTATTCTCTGACTTGTGATAGCAATTCTTTAAAATAATCTCTTCCATTATGTTGCGGACAGTCTGAGATCTATTGTTAACAAGAGTCGTAATTTCATCAATTTTCTTTTCAACCCAATCATTTTCATCTTGGGAATTATGATCGTCTTCATTTTGAATGCTTTCTGGTTTGAATCTCTCCAAGTTACTAATATTGTCGTTAATTAGAAAATCCAACTTATTATTGAAGTAATCCATTAATACACAGCCCGTACCCGGAAGTGTTTCATCTTTATCCGGGATTTTTGGGCAGAAATTAATTGCAATGCTTGCAATGATTTCAACAAGGGTGTTAACTCCAACCATTAATGCCATTGCGACTGTTTCTGAGATCCCATTGGATACGAAATTGTATCTTGGTATTCTCAAAGAGGTTGATTGTCTCGCTCTGAATAAATCGTCTTTATTTTCAGGATAAAACATATTATAATTAGTGGATTTGAAGTTGGACGAATGTGCAACCGTTGAGTATTCATTTGCTGGTAGTATTTCCTCTTGAGAAATAAAATAATTTTTGTTGTTAAAGTCCGGCTTGTACACCGAATTTTTATTATTTACAGGGATTTTAAAAAGATCAGACTTTACACCTGAACTTCCCAAAGCAGGTAGAGAATAATTTGTATGCGGTCCTATGTAGAAATTGGGAAATTCTTGGTTATTTTTAACATTCTTTGAATATGAAGTGATACTTTTCTTGCAACTTTGTATATCTGAATTTAGATATGAAGAATTCTTGTTGACAAATGTATCTATTTGATAGGATCTAGAATTTATATGCTTAATTAATTCGTATTCTTTGATGTAACGATTAATATAGCTTACGTATTCGCTTGGGGTTTTTCTTATTTGAAAAAGTGACACATCAGTTTGTGAGGAAGAATCAATTAGAGATGCTTCAGACACACTTCTTACTTCGAATAGTGCAATCTGAATTTCATCCATATTTTGAAAAATCTTATTTAATCATTTAAAAGACTAAACATTTATTAGGACAGAATATTATATTAAGATACTCATGCATTTCGAGACCAGACGCAATGAAAAACATCGACATTAAGAGAAGTGGGTATAGATCTTTAAGTAAATTTTAATTAAAACTTTTCGTTTTGAATTAAGATATATTTGGATAAATATCTACGTCGTTAAAATGAAAGCGAAGTTTATATATATTATATAAATGTAAACTAGTTATAGATCCATTCTCAGTTAAAAACATGTGAATCAAGTTACCAGGTATCAAATCAAGCTTTTCAATAGTAAAATGCACGTTTAATAACTGTTTAAGTGAATCTGAAAACAAATTAGGTGGTATAGTCAAGCTGGTATTGTGTGTATCAAATAGTGGAAAGTAACTAAGATTATAAAGGGCAGAAATAACTATTATTGGAACTGAGAAGTAATTTGCTGCCTGTGAAATTAAGTATCCACCGGAAAGTGTGACTGCACTACCATCTGGGAAAATCGCATTTGCACTTAAAATAACCTTATTTACTTTGGGCATTACATTAAAAATACATGAATCTGATATAACAATTGTATTTATTCCATGTTCCTGTGTTATTTTCGAGATCAGAACCTCTGAGTTATTTTCTGGATCTCCATTAACAATAAAAACCGTTAAGTTGTGCTTTTTTTTTGAAATAAATTTTAAGAGTCTTTCAAACAAATCCGAATATCCATATATTAAAATTTTTTCACCTTGTGTAAAAATATCTAAACAAAGATCAAAGTCCCATGATTGTCCAAACTCATGTAACAACTCATTAATTCCTTCAAATATTGCAGATCTAAGAAGGAACATATTTACATTTCCTGATAAATATGAATCGCAATTTTCTGTGCCTTCAAAGTAATACATTTGTGTAGGGGTATTTGGTGAAAGCTTCATATACTCCTTTCTTATTACGTTCAAAATTCTTCTTACTGTAATACCTACAGAAAATGCCGATGGATCAATACTAACTATCTCAGAACCTATCTCTCTTATTGTTTTGTATAGTTCGCTTCCATTTTTCCAAGAATATCTATCAATAATGTGTCTTAAAACTTCAAGAGTTCTTTTTCCTTGAGTTTGGGATCCAATTATCTCCCTTTTTCTTATTGAATCGACAAATTGGTCGAGGTAAACTCTCCAATCGTCTCTATTTTTTCTTTTTTCGTGCATGAAATGACAAAAAATCCGAGGAGGGGGGGGGGGAAAGTATATTTTTTTTTATTATTAATTTTTAATTACGAATGAGTTTCTATTCTAGAGAAATAAAATGTTTTGTGGAAGTTTTGGTCTGCAGTTATTTTGAAAATGAAATAAAAAAATTAGTAGACTTTGGATCGTTGTTTAATATTTGCATTGTCAAAGTTATCGATACCGAAACTTATGATAATGAATTTATTAGTAGAGGTAAATATGCATTTTATATTCCTGAAGAACCTCATTTAAAACCGACTTTAGAGGACAAGTTATGGATTTCTTCTAAAAATCTAGTTCATTGTTTTGATACTAGTACAAGCAAGTTTGACATTACAAACGCATGCAATGACTTGTTAAGAATAATAATTTGGTACCTTTCTTGGAATCCATCATTGGAATTTCCTATTTATGAATCTAATATGATAAATAAATCTCCCTTCCCTATTTGTATTATATCATCGAGCTCGATCTTTGGATATTTATTAGGATACCCATATTTTTTAAAGAATATACCAGTAACTATTCTTGTTTTTGACAGAGAAAACGAGAAAACCGAATCAGCAATAAAGAAGGAATATTTGGATTCGGTGAGAATAATCAAGTTTTCTGATGTTTCTTCAACGATTGAAGAAATAATGAGTTTCACACAAGAATTAGGATTCTCAAGTATTATTATTGGCCCTTCAACAAAAATTCCAGAAGATATACTTCTTAAAATTATATTGGGATCAATATCTGTTAATGGTACAATAATTTCTTCTCATAAAATTGAGCAATTAAGCAGTTTTGAATGTTCGGTCTTATTTCAAAAGAAATGTAGTTTGATGTTTAGTGGTCTTAATATGAATCCTGCAGATTGGATTTCAAAGATATTAAATAAACAATGTTCAGATCTAAAAAAAATAGATTTATTTAGCACAGTTAAGTTAGAAAATAATCTATGCGAGAATAACACAATAAAAATAGGAAATGAACTTTCATATGTTTTAGCTAAATCTTTTTAGTTTTTTTAGCGCTTAATATTCCACGAGTTTTTTTTTAAATTCCAACTGTAATGAATAACAGAAATAGAAAAAATGTCTTCCGAATTAGTTGATTGGGCTCAATGTGAACTCTGTAAAAAGTGGAGAAAGTTACCACCTGGTTTAAATCCCAGTACTTTGCCAGATGAGTGGGTTTGCTCAATGAACACTTGGGACCCATTTTTCAGTTCTTGTAGCGCATCTGAGGAAATTGTACTTAATCCAATTGATAGTATTAATTCAAACACTAGTGACAATTTGAAATCGTTTTTAGATAATCAAGTTCGCACTGTTAAAGGGCGTAAGAGGAATGTCAATTCATTATATACGAATAACTTGGCTGGTCTTCAGGAAAATAGCGTGAAAATTCATAATTTAGTTGTGAAAGATGATCATTTAAAGAACATTCAAAATAACCTTTACTTGGGGAATTTTTTTTCAAAACGCATATTTAGTGAATTAAAGGACTGGGGAGACGGAATTAAGAACCTTCAACCTTCAAAAGAGGGCCATTTTGAATTTATCTATCGAGAAAATGAAAATTTACCTTCTTGCTGGCCACACAATTATAGGGATATTGATGATGTTCACCTATTTAGAAACAAGACATTTGAACAGTTTGAGAAAAATAAGATAAAAGTAAACCAAAACTGGGCAAAAACTCAAGATTCTGCTTCCATTTTAAGTATTTTACAAAATTATCCTGTTTGCATATTTAGAACAAAAACTCCGAATTTAAGAGATCATCCTTTATTTGGAAGGACAATAATTTCTGGTTCTGAAATATCGGTAGCCTATGAAAGGGTGTGTTATTCATCTGTGAAAATTTTACCTGCATTGACGAATGGTCAGATGTTTAAGAACTCAGGCAACGTTAATTCAAGTATATATTACTGCAACAATATTTATAGTGCACAGAAAAATCAGAACTCTGCTTCATCTTCCTCCAGTTCTGTTTCAATTGAATTTATTCCTGCAATTAAATCTGATTGGAATTTATCTTATTTAGATCTTTCAAATTCATTATTTGCTGAAGATAATTCACTTGGAGGAAATAATCAAATTGATTCATGGAAGTCATGTAGTTCTTCTTACAATAAACTGTATTCTTTTGACTACAAATATGAGGAAACTCCATTTTATCTTTCTACTTGTTTTCGGGAGAGTTATCAAAACAGAGAGAGTGAATTAGCAACTATTGATGATCGCAACAATGTTGATATATTGGATTTACTTCCCCTTTTTTCATGGATAGAGAATTATTCTAAAGGAATAGATGACCTATATCTAAAACTGGTTCAACAAAACCTTTCATATACACATACAAGTAAAGATTCAAAAAAGCAAAGCACATCAAAGAACATAACTAGGAACAAAACAAAAAATCAGGATACGGACAATTTATACGCTCAAATCAAAATTAGGAGATCTTCTAGAACTGCGCAAAAGGCACAGTCAAATGAACAAATTTCGTTCGATACAAAGGATATTTCAAGTGATGAAAAAAATAATGTTAAAGAGTTACAAGAAGCGGATAACAGTTTTGTTACTGCCATAACAATTAACTCTGATTGTTCTCCAGAAGTTGTAGAGAATGTGAGTGAGGATATTGTGGGAAGTCACGAAGTTACAGACAATGAAAAAACCAACATTAGATCAATTTTAAATACCGTATTGGGTGATTCATTGAATTTGCAATTGGTGAGTGATAACAACGATTTAAAAAATAATTCAGAAGAAAAGGAGGCAGATTTTGACAATAATTCTAGTAATTGTTCGATGTTGCTTGCTCAAGAAGATTTAGAAAATAAAGATAACACACCTTGTTCAGAGAAGATTCCAGATATATCATTCGAATGTGTGGGTGATTATGAAAGGGTTGATTTAAAAATAGGTGTTAATTTATGTCCGGAAAATACTTCCTCTGAAAATATTGAGGATAAATTAATTGGCACAGACAAGAATACTTGTAACAACGATAGAAATTATGACATCTCTGAAGGCATTTCATTATATAGAAGCGAGACTTTTGATGATGATGATAACATATTAATTAAATCCTCTATGAGAAGAAAGCTTAAAAAGAGGTCAAGAACTTTTGATAATTGTATACTAATGGTTTCTAAAAAATCAACAACAGATGATTTAAAGGTTAAAATTGATGGAGAACAGAATAAAGAAAAAAAAACAATAGAAGAAAGTAACAATGATAATTATGAAGAACAACAAAACTCATCATCTAATCAAAATATATCAAATATACAGGTAATTCCCAAAAAGAAAACTACGGAAGTAATAGATCGTATATCTGCTGGATCCTCCAGAGGCGATCCTTGGATTCCTATATCTGATAACAATAATAAATTTGAAGCAGGTCCGGTTGAAGAACTATTTCAGAATCAGTACCACAAGGCAAAAAACTTAACTTGGAAGGGAGAACAGAGAAGGCAAAAGTCCTTAGAACAAAAAAGATCATATTATTGCTCTGGAAGGGCGAGTTATAGTCAACATAAATATCATACACCATCAAAATATGATGCGTATGAGGTTAACCAATATATGTACAGGAATAATGCAAATGAAATGTGGAATCATAACTCTAACACAAAAAAACATTACTTTAATTCAAATATTAACACAAGTATTCAGAATTCATCAAAAAATGAAGATTCCTACAATTACAGGAATTATTATTATTCTAAGTACAACGATTTAAGTGGTATTTCCAATAATGCAAACCAAATTAACAGAAGTAATCATCGTTCGCGATTAAATGATTATTAGTTACATCCTGTTTATATATTTGAAAAATTTATTTTCAGCTACAAAATGTTAAATCATGATTCAGTGATTTGTTATAATGTATTAGCTTTATTTTTGTAGGTGTCTGTTATTTATCAATATCTTCTATAGTATTTAAATTTTTTAGTCCATAATTTGTCCTTACGAAAGACCACTCTGAGTTATTCGCGCGCAAAGCTTTTTTGTTCCTTTTTTTCTCTCTGATTTGTACCGAAATGAATGCTTTTGGGAGAGATAATTTCTTCTCAATATGTTTTATTTTAATAAGTGCTGCTGCTGGGATGGGTGTATTGACTGTTCCTTGGGTATTTATGCAAATGGGATTAGGCATTGGGTTAGGGCTGCTTATTTATTGGGGACTGCTTTGTGGTTCAACTGTATATTATTTAATTATTGGTGGATTGCATTACAAGGTTTCGAATATTACAGAGTTAGTATATTATAGTATTATTGGAGAGATAAAGTTAGAAGAAAATTCGATTGAATTAGAGGAGAGTTGCAAGAAAAATCAAACAAAAAAAAGAATAGCAAAAAACATCACTTTCGCCCTTAATGTCTTGATATTGCTTGATTGTTTGTTCTTTATTCCATGCCTATTAATTTTACTTTCAGATTTCTTAATTCCAGTAAATAAGTTGGTTTATCGTGAACTTCCAAGGTTTTATCAACGTTATTCAAACATAAAAGGGTCCCAGTTCTTAAATTTTCTTTATAATATTGTTTTACATGTTTCGTTATTTTTCACGAATAGAAATTGGTGTATTATATTTTTTTGTATTGTTGTGTTCTTAATTTGTCTTCCAAGCAATTTTTCAGGGGTTAGAATTGCATCAGTTCTTTCCGTAATTTCTTCTTTGTCAACAACCACAATAATAGTCTATTATGCAACTCGTACCAAACATCCTCCTGAATGTTCAGAATATATTAATTCGGATTTTTATTGCAGAAAAGGTGATATCATGGCCTTTAACTGTGATTCGTTCACAAATTTCTGGAGAATAATGAGTGTTTCGAATATTATATTATTTTCACATTTCTGTCACTTTATCGTGATTCCTACTACACAAAATATTAAGATGTCAAAAAAAAAAATAAAGTTGATTGTTTTCGCATTTAGTTTTGCAATTTTTTTATTTAACGGTATTGTTGGTACTGCAGGATACTCTACATTCAGATTGAATACATTACCGAATATAATCAACAACTATACAGGTGACGAACCATTGATTATTATGACTAGGTTATACCTAACTCTTTCACTAACGGTTACTTTATGCATAGAAACTATACCATTGGTTGATAGTTTCACATATACTATGAAAACTATTTTAAATTCAATTTGTCGACGTTTTAAAAAAGGTATAGATGCACGAGAAAATAAATCATGCAAAAACCCGGAGTCAGCTGATTTTGTAGCGGTTGAAGATGATAGTGTCTCAAACAACTACTCGTCAACACTTGGATCCACTGCGAATTCAACACCATATATTGGAATTTATTCTGAGAAAAGGGGTGAAGAAAGTGTAGAACAGGGAGAGAATAAATGTATGGATAAAAAAGTACGCTTTAGGTTCGTATCAAAGGAAAAACTACAGAAAATTATTAACTTTGTTATCTTGATTTCTTTCTCAGGAGTAATGGCAACTAGCTTTGGCTCTGTTGCTAAACTTATTCAAGTCACCGGTGGAACCTTAGATGGAGTCTTTATATTTCTTGTTCCTGGTTGGGTATACTATTCAACATATTTCAGGTTTAACAATAAGCTCTTTGGAACATTATTACTGGGGTTATACGTCATACATTTCATTATATCTGCTATCTCAGGTGTAACGGAATTGTTTAAGATGGAATGAAAGCTTGATCTCCATGCACATCTGTTTTAAGGCAGCTTTTTTTAAGATACAAACAATAATTATAACAGGTTAAAAAAAATATTCTAATGTATGATTACATTTCTTAAACAGGAATTGTACACGCCGGTAGTTCTCAAATTATCATATTTTAAAGTATATCTAAGGAGTTAACTAATTGCTCGCAATTTATGGTAAAGTACCATAAATTGATATGGACCCTGTGAATATTTTGCTATGTCGGTAGTTTAGGAAAACTAATAACGCAGTTAACACGAACACAACCCAACCTTCTTGCCCATATTATACTTAACTCTCTTCTGTTTACCGTTTACAGAAAGCAAACCTTCCCCATGACGTAAATCTCTGAAAAATTCACCATCATAGATATCACCGTTTGATTCTGTCATTACTCCTCTACCTTGTCTAATTCCATTTACAACTTCTCCATTGTACTTGCCACCATCTGGGTAAATAATGGTTGCATCTCCGTCTACTTGGCCATCTTTCCAGTTTGCCTTCAAGATACGATTGTCATCAGAAAAAGTTAATGAACCTGGACCATCAGTAAGGCCATTTCTAAAACCACCAGTGTAGCAGTTTCCATTAGAGTATGTGTATTTACCCTGACCATTGGGTGCGCCATTTTGAAAGTCACCCTCATATGAACTACCATCACTAAACTTTAACAATCCGCGACCATGTTCTTTACCATCGAACCACTCACCGGTGTAGACTGATCCATCGGTATAACGAGACGTTCCCTGGCCGTTTCTCATATCACGCGAGTATTGTCCTTCATATATCCTTCCAGTCGCGAGCTTGTAGACACCAAATCCCTCTTTGACCCCATCCTTATACTCACCTTCGAATCTGTCTCCATTAGGCCAGGTATATATTCCATGACCACATTTAACACCTTTCACATACTCACCTTCAAACACCTCTCCATTTGACCATTTATAAACACCATGGCCCCATTTTATATCATCCTTGTAATATCCTTCAAATCTATCACCGTTTGCCCAGGTGTAAACACCATATCCATTTTTGAGACCATTTAAATATTCACCTTCATAAACGTCTCCAGTGTTTACTTTATAAACACCACTTCCATGTTTCAGACCCTTTTCATTTACATCGCCTTCATAAACACCGTTCGGGTCTGTAATAACTGCTCTGCGACTAACTCCTGACATAATTCAGACTATACTTGTTGAGCTCACAACAAAAGTTCAGATTTTATTATTTGTCCGTGCAATATACATATATATCATCACCGCACAATGTATTGGTCTTCACCCGAAAATCACAACTTAATACCCGGTTTGCTAATTAAGTGTAATAAACTATATGGAAAACCAACGTCTACGTCTTCGAGTTTGTGAGTATTTGGTTATGAGACGTTACTATGCCGCCTCGATTATCATTACAGATTTTTATATGAATATCTAAATAGAGATGAGATGGTGAGTTACATAGATGAGTTTTTTTCTCTCAACAAGATGTTTCTTTTGATAGATGAGTAGGGTACCTTATGTATTTGAAATTGGCATTGTGTATTTCGTTATATTATAGTATTTGAACTATAATGTTCTTATTGAACAGTTTGAATAGCCACAAATTTTTTTTTTCACTTGAGATTTGACTTCTTATGTTACCACAATTTATTTATATTTTTTTCCGTTATTATCTTTTGAGTTTTTTTCGAGTTTTAATACTGCCGCGGGTAGTTTGGCCATTGTTAGACACCTTGAAACAATTTGTACTCATTTCAAAATTAGTAAATTATGTCTAAAAAGATTCTAGTGGCAGTTGCAAACGGGTTTGAGGAGATAGAATTCATCTCTCCTGTTGACATTTTGAGAAGAGCAGGATTAGATGTTGTTATTGGAGTATCTGGAGATAGTTTAGAAGTGGTAGGGACTAATGGGGTGTCTATTAAGGGTGATATTTTCATTTCACAACTATCTGCTGAATTTGATGCTATAATCTGCCCTGGTGGAATGAATTGTGCGAATACACTTGGAACAGACAAACATCTTTTAAAGTTACTAAAGGACACAAAAGAAAAGGGGAAATTGATCGCTGCTATCTGTGCATCACCTGTACTTGTTTTTGAAAAAAATGGTCTACTTAACAATATTGAGAAGGCAACCTGCTATCCGTCGATGGCTAGTGAATTATCGAAACCAGATTTATCCAATGACGTCTGTGTTTCTTCAAATGTAATTACTTCCAAGGCACCGGGAACATCTATTCAATTCGCATTGAGAATTGTAGAGGCACTTTGCGGTGCTAGTGTTTCACACTCGGTTGCAGAAATGATTGTTGCGAAAATTTAACACTTAAATTTTCATATTATCTAGATTGACTTGTTTAGTTTCGTTTTTTTAGGTATTTGATCTTTTAACATTGGTGTGTATATTTATGGTTACACACTTGCGTGTAAAGCGAGTTTCCCTTTGTTTAGAAGAATTTTCTGGTAATTGATGAAACGATTCATATTTTTCCCTGTATTTATTGCTTATGTGAATCTGGTTATAGCACTTTCCAATACTAAAAGTAAAAGAAGATCACAAGGCCTGATTTTTCGCAGCACTTTTGAATATAAGGAACAATGTACCTCATTGGGATGTGTCACTGGAAAAGGATACATAGGAACTCTGAGAGGTGATTGCTTTTCGGTGAAGCGTTGCAATGGGTGTTCAAAAACGCAATACCTGGGTTCCGCAATGTCCTATTGCTCGGAAATACCTCCATTTAAATCTGAAGTAACTATTTTTAGTGGATTTCTAGAATCTTTAACATCACTTGATACAAGTAGCCTGGAAAGCGAAACAAATGAAGATATAAATGAAGAGGAAAAGGAGGCGTCTGATATTGAAGAAAGTGAAGACGATGATGATGATGATGACGGTACAATGATTATACAAACAAAGAAAGAAAAGAATGAAAAAACGGATAAAAGAACAAGTATTTCAAGTAGCGAAGTTTTTTTTAGTTCAGGTTCACTTTTGCAACTATATTCACAAATTTCAGAGTCCTCTGAAATTGAAGATACAAACTCTAACAATGGAAAACAAGAAAACAAAAAAAAAATTAGGAAAGGTATCAAAGGCATTTTTAATAGAATTTTTAGTAAGAAAAAAAAAAAGAATAATTTAAATGAAGTCAATAAAACAGGGGATTTCGTGAAAAAGAATATAAAATTTAATAAAATACTTAAAAAGAAAGAACTTAATTTGAAAAAAAAATTAAATGAAGGTATTTCTGATAAAATAAAACGAGAATTTGTCAGAAAGGACGAAGTTGTAGAATTTATTTTAAACGGTGATGAAATGAATAAAAGAATATCTTCTTGTTCTGTAAGTTTTGAATATATTTTTTAAATCTAAATTAAATTTTTTAGATTGTTAATGGTTTTGCATCTATACAAGTCCATTTGTTTTTTCAATTCTATAATACAAAAAGGCAAAACAGTTTGATATCAAAAAGATTTAAATATCCTGCATTTGAGTTGATGGTTGATACTAAATGTAAAGATGATAAATCGTGTGCTAATCCTTCAAGATTTATTGGAAGACTAACACCTCATCAAAAACTTGTCATGTAAGTTAGGAAATGTTTATTCTGTAATTTAATAGAAATTCGATATTTAGGTCAAATTCATTATCAATTACAACTCAAGCGCTGGAAAGTGGAATTAAGCAAGTATTGAATAATGCACGTGTATATTATAGATGCAAAAGTCCAAAATGCTTTCCAAAGCAATATAATTCTTGTGTGAAGATAACTTGTACTATGAATAGCGAAAGTAAAGACAGAGAATGGTCAAGTGAACAGGTAAGATATATATGTGAAATCTTATTAAATTATTATTAATTTTTTTAGTCAAACTATTTTGAAACAAGAAAAAATGAATTGGATGAATCTATTTCAAATGAGATCAAGAATTTAAGGCAAGTTTTCAAATTAAATTACTTTATGATGATATTACTGTTTTAGGGATGAATCTAATAGAGTCACAAGTGAACTAGAAAATGGTTACAAAATTGATGATACAAAAAAAATGAACGGTCCACTGTCAATTATTGGCAGTATTGATATTGTTAACTCTGCAAACCTAGAAGATTTTGAAAAGAGTGATACCAAAAACAGAGAAGGAATAGATATAACTAAAACTGAGGCTAACATATTAGAAAAAAAGAAGCTAATTGGGGAGGATAAAGCCAAAGAAGAAGAAATAATTAACGCTCCAACTGAAAGGACAGCTTTAGTTGGTCTAGACGAGAGGTTAAAACGCTCATTAGAAACTCCCCTTGAGGTATGTTTTACAATCATAAAAGATAATATTAAACTTCTTAAAACAGTCACAGGATAATGAAATAGATAAAGAATCGAATGAAGAAGAGTCAAATAATGATATACTTGAGTTTAAAGAAGATGATCAAATGGACGATGAAGTACCAATACAACCAAATATACCAATCAGTTACGAAACTGATACAAAAAAGAACGAAAATTCAAAAAAAATCATATACATTACCATGGGAATAGTTTTAATAATAACAGTTGTAGGAGGAATAGTGTATATTACATAATGTTTTGAAGTAATATCGAGGATTTGCTGTAATTAATCTAAAAGCACATTTTTAGTAGAAGCGCGAAAGAGATTTAATCATTTTATAATAAAGTTAGGCGCCTCAAAGTTTAAATGTATCGTCTCTATTTTTTTGATGTTTGTGTGAATTAGCATGTGTACGGTTCCTCGGAATTGATCTCTATTTAGATATTGAAGAATAGATATAAGGATTAATATATATATATATATATAGATAGAAGGTTAATAATGGATAGTGGACAACCAAGTATTCCAACGATCCCTGCATCTTCGAACATACTGCCTACGTCCGGGGCTCCCTCAATTCCAACACTATATGCACAACCAAAAACATTCGTACCGGTAGATTGCAGGGTAATGCCAGGATATCCATTCTCAAGTCTAGCAGGAGTTCCATGTGTGATACCACCTCTACCAGCAGATTTTACTGCTACTAAGACGGACAAAGATGGGCAAAATACTCAAAATATACCTGAACCACACCGTTTTCATAATGGGCAACCGTTAAACCCATATATTTCTCCTACAGACCAAACTGTAGTTGTCAACGCACCTTATCATCATGCACAATTTAACCCTATTAGTGGATCAAGCATGTATTCACCGTGCAATCCATTTGTTGCATACCCTTATGGAATACCTGCTAAAGGACCTTTGCCTGGTTCACAACCAAGGAAAACAGGGTTCTATGCATATTAGAGATTTTATCAAAAGTGTTAACTATTTATTTAAAGTTATGGAGCTACAATCTATTTGAGTATTTATTTTTTAGAAAATAATAAGTATTTTTGTTAGTAGGTCTAGTTGTTTATTAACTTAATAACACTTATCTCCAATTGATTAATTTTCTTTTACATCTTAATATTTGTTATTTTGAATCTACTAATCATCAAACCCCACTAAGTTGTGCACCTGGGATTAGCGCTTCAGTATTTTGTGTAAAAAAAAAAAAATCACTTTTTTGTTAAAATGTCCATTGAGAAAGTCATGCCGATGGTAATATCTAATGAAGAAGGGTTAAATAATTCCGAACAGTCTTTTACAAGTGAAAATATATTAAATGGGATAGACTTGACAAGCTTATCTATTAATGAGCTTGTTAACAGCAACGAATGGCAAATGAGGATTTATGGATACAAAAAATTAATCAAAGAAATAGATACTGTTGACAACATTCCAGATTTTGAAACTATATTTATTGAGAGAGTCATGAAAGATAAGAACATTTCAGCACAAAACATTGGCTTGCAAGCAGTCTCGAAATTTATCGATAAAAATGGTCATAAAATTTTAAATTTAGAAAAACTTTGGAGCGAATCCATTTCAGATACACTAATAAAAAAAACTTTATACAATCCAAAGACCTCTCTCTCTTCCACTAACTTAGCCTTTTCATTTTTTGAACAATTTGTTATTTTAGTAAAAGGGGATTTTAGTAAGATAGATCATTTTTGGGAAGGGATGGTGGAATTTATAAACAATAACAAAAAATCGAAGGGAATTGCTATTAAACAAATTTTTGGAGTTGTTAAATTATTTCTAGGATTTATAAATAACTATGGTGTTGAGTTTTTGCCATTTTTGTTATTGTGTAAGACGACTGCATCTTTACTTACAGAATGTTCAGATATCTCTCTGAAGGACACAATATATGATATTATATCAATTTGTGTAATAAAAAAGAATATTATTGATTATATTTCTAGTTTAGTTACACCTTCTCAACTTAAAGAAATTCAAAAGAGGGTTTCGGCCGCAGATGACTGTTCAACACCTTTAAGAAAAGAATTCATAGATAGCTTCAATAAAAGCTACTCTTTAGATATTAAGATATCAAGTTCAAATGATGGTGATTTTTTTAATGATATTGAACCAGTTGATGTGGTTAGGTTGCTGCCAATTAATTGGCTAGAAATTATATCTGACAGGGAGATTAAATGGAGTGAAAGAAAAGCAATACTTGATAAGTTTTCCAATTTATGTGAAGCCCATAAAAAACTTGCTATTTGTCAATTGGAAGGCAAAAATAACTCCTCCATTAACAAAAAGAATAACCCTCCAACTATTTCTGATTACCAACAAATACTTATTGTACTTCAGAGAATTATTAAATGTGAAGGCAATACTACATTAATATTGTCAGTTTTGAGACTATGTTCAAATATTGTAAAATCTTTACGTGGAAAATTGACGGCAATTATAAGGCCATTAACTACTCAAGTGTCAACTAAGCTTAAGGATCAAAATAAAACAGTTTGTAATGAGGCAATAAATTTCATAATTAACGTATTGAAACACACTTTAACATTAGATCATATTTTTGAAGATTTATTAATTAATGGGTTTAAAGAAAAAGTTGTTTCTGCAAAGTGCTCAGCTATATCAATTTGTATGTTATTAATTGATGATGTCATGAATAAAAATGAATCGTTAGAAAGGCATTACAAAGGGTTTAAACTCATTCTTAGTGTTATACCTTCACTTTTTGATGATCCTTCGGTTCAAGTAAGATCTTCTGCATCAACATTACTTGTGAAGTTGAATAATGAATGCTTTGGATCTGAATTAAATTTCTGTGTAAGTAAAATAGTAATGGGTTTAAATAATGCTAAATTGAAACTTATTAAAGATATAGAAAAGAAAATGGGATTGCCACTTTGTAACACAAAGGAATATCCATATGTGGACCAAAACACAAATCCTACTAATACAAGCTTTTCTACTGTAGAGGAAACAGAAATTTCAATTCAGGAGATACCTATTGAACAAAAAAGAAAAATTAAAAACTCAATTGTTGTTGGAGATAAAACTGATATCAATGAAAAAACGAATGATGAAGTTAAATTAACTAATAAAAGTGAAAACATATCACCTCAATCTTCGAGGGCTAGAATAGGAAATGTTGTTTTGTCAAAAGATTTAGTTGTATTAAATAACGACACAATAGAGAATACCTTCAGCCCTTTAAATGTAACAGAAACTCCGAAATTAGAAGATCTACCTAGAATATTACACTCTGTTTCATTAAACGGTGAAAGAAAAACTAACTTCTTCGAAAAATTATCATCTAAAAACATTTTTGTTCCCGGATCTGTAAAGAGTGTTTACATTGATAAAAGAAACACCAATTACTTCATCTCAATTATTCCAAATCACGAAATCGCTCTTAAGTCGTTAAAGATGGATAATGAGTCTCTAAATTTGTGTATTAAACCCTATATTTCTGAAGCATTAATAAACGATATGTTTGGTTCTGATGTTGTAATGATTAACTATTCGATGAATTTTTGGGAAAATTTTATTAATCACGTTTCGTCCAGCGAAAATAAAGAGTTCAACTTTACTTATTTTTTATTAAGTTGGATTTTAAATAACATAAATAAGGGTCATGTACTGAATTATTATCCTTTAATTGTAGAATTAATACATATAATAATTCAACAAGAAATCAGTTTTATAAAGACATATTCAAATAATTTGGTTTACTTTATTTGTTTTATACTTGTGAGTATAATGAGTAAAGACCTTATTAATTTCGAAAAATATAGTTTATTGTTTCAGAATGAACTAGAATCTTACGAAAGATTAATTATATTGTTAATTGAGAAGAAAGTCATATATTATGATTATGCCTCTGAACTTGTTGAAAAGTCAGAAGTATTTCAATATCAGATACATTCACCTCTACTAATAAATACAGTTTTAGTTTCCTTATTATGGTCTCCTTATTGTTTTGAGAAGAGTATTAGCTTAATTAATAATCAACTTCTTTCAAAGAATGATCCCTTTATATTATTAACAAGTTTTGGTATTCTAAACATTTATTACATTCTTTTGTTTTATGAAAAGAGTGGTGACATTCAAATAAATTCATTGATAAGTAATATAATTTCACATATTTCGAATTCCCTGGGTTCTTTATTTTGGAACGAATTGGTAAAGGAATTTCCGAAAATAAGGGTTGAAGCCTTTATGATAAAATGTGATGGTGTGATCGAGAAGAATAAAAAGATATTATATGACCTTTTAATAATTTGTTCATTGGAATATGAAACTATTGTTAATTATAATATACTTGGGTCTACAGGAAATGGGAAGGATATAGGATTTTTTCCAAAATGTGAACTGAATTTCGAACTTGTAAATAGGATATTTGTAGATTTAAACCTTATTTGTGGTAAGGTTGATTGTATTCTGAAACAAACTGAAGAAATGTATTCATTGTTAGAAATTGAAAGAGACATAAATTCACTATTAACACAACACTTTTATTATTCTTCACAGTTGTTGGTACATATATATTTTTCATTATATAATAAGTTACATACTTATCTAAAAAATGATTATGACTTAGAACTTCATAATTTGAGTACTATATTTTTAAAAATAGTTACACACATAGATAAATTAACCAGCACTTATCAAAAAATAATGGTTGGGAATGGATTCCCAATAAAAACAATGATGATGAATACCTTATTTATTATGAGTAACTACCACAATTGGAAGGAAGAGCTACAAAGTGAGTCAGATAAGCTGAAGTTGGTTGGGTCATTGAATAATGTCATGGGAGTTAACATTATATCAGCGTTTCAAAATGATTTACCCAAACTTGTAAAGACAATAATAGATGTTATTATTTTTGGAATTAAACACAATAATCAAACAATATTTGAGAATGATTTGTTATGTAGACTACTACCAAAAGTATTGAGGAGGATCAAAGTATCAGTTACAAACAGTGAAGTTAATATGGAAAACCATATAGAAAGCATCATTTATTGTTTTGAGAATGTTATTAACATAAAAGATCAAGTGCTTTCAAACCAACTGAATCCAATAATTGAATTTTCCTCAGATTATTTACTTACTTTACATGAACATGACTTAATAATTAATGCGAGTAATGTTATTAAGCAAAGACTAATGGAGAAAATTGAAAATATAAACAACAAATTATTCACTGAGAAGATAAGTAAGGTGATGTCAGTTTTATCGCAAAAGAGTAATATTTAGTTAAGATTAACACTCGTTACCTTCTGTACCTTTTTTGTTTGAAATTAAAATTCAAGTACAATGTTGCATTTTCGAAACAACTTTTGTACCCATATTTTGGGTTTGTTTCCCATTCTTTGTCAATTATTGAGAAACCAATATCCTTGTATTTACATTGATTACATGAAATAATCAATAATTTACTTTTTTGCGAAACCTCCCCTTCATATTCCAACAAATTTTCTTCATTAGTTTCCTTTTCATTAATAATAAATGTATTATTATCTTCAATATACTTTTTTTTTGTAGTTAAATACCATTTTGGAATTATGTGTTTATTTTCGGGCCTGTTTAATAATGGAAATATAATTTTAAATCTGTAACCCTTTATTATTTTTGGTGGAAGACTCTGTTCGTTGTAGTAATTTCTATTATATTGATTCCAAATATATTTAGCTTTAATCTTTGAGTATACTATTGGAAGTTGTAATTCAAAATTATTTACCTTTATTGTCTTTCTATCGTTAGCTGATGTTGGTACAGAAAATTCCATTAACGGTAGATTTATTAGTTGATCAGATGTTTCATCCCCTGAAAAACTATCTTCGTTGAAATTGTCAACCTTCTCAGATATAGAACTTTCTGAACCATCATGTTTTGATATTTGAAAGTTAATATTATACCTTTTTGAAAGCTCTGCTGCCCAACTTTCAATATTAAGTCTATAAATATTCTCTATTTCTTCAATATTCAATCTTGAAATTGCTGTTTTAATGTTTAATACTACATTATTCCAATATTCCTCGTTTGACATGTTTTTGGCTTCAATCATTATTGACTTTAACTCTTCTAAATTTTTATTTTTTATTATTTTTTTAATTTCTTGGCTTTCAATCGAACTTTTAACATAATAATCACATTCTAAATTTGTCATGATTTCTAAACCATCCAATATATCAACCCATTCGTCTATCAAATTTATCCCAGTATGTGTATTGATGATTTTTTTGTGTTGCTTCAGCATGGAAATCAATTCAGTTAAATGGATGTTTTTACATAAATTTGCTCTATTAATCAAACTATCTACCCATGGCAATAGTCTTTTTTCACCTATAGCAATTAAATGTGGTAATGATCCGCTAAGACCAACTAAAGTTAGTGACAACAATGAGTGAGTTAATGGTGAAATAGTTTCCTTTTCATTGAATGAGTTAAATTCGCAGAACAATGAGTAGACTAGCACTTTCCAGAAAATTATATCAAACATATTTTCACGTTGTTCTTTGATTCTAATTACTGAAGATGTTTGTATCTGTAATTTTTCAAATTTTTTTTCGTTTTCAAGCCATTTATCGTAATTGAAATGATTTGCTTTTTGAGGTCTTCTCGTTAAATTATCATCAAAACTTTCTCTTCTTCTTTTTATTTCAAATATCTTTTCAATGTCTATGGGTGAAACTCCGAACTTGTACCATTTATATTTCCTGCAATTCTCCTGAAATTCATCATATTTTTCATTTTTCTCTTGCTCAAATTTCTTTTCCCAAATAAACGGCGTGGACAAAAAACTGTCCCCGAATGGATTACATTCATCAGAGTAACCTATTTTTCTTATTAACAACTCCCTATCTTCTCTACATCTCTTTAATTCGAAGTTTTTTTCAAACTCAGGGTCGGAATAAACTGTTGACATCATTTGAGCGCACATTTTTCTCTAACGACATGATTTGAAATGATTAATGAAAACCGATAATTAATGAAAAAATAACAATGATTACAGATATTGTTATTATAGGACGAATTAAAAGTTGCTATAATGAAAAATGGGGTACACCCAGACAGGGACAATACTGTTCGACTGGAACTGCAGTTATTGAATTCAATCCATTGGTTTTTTCAAAAGAAAGGTTAATGATATTCAATGAGTGTTCACATGCAATAGTTATATTTGTTTTCAATTTGAATAGAGTTAAAAAGCTGATAGAAACCGGCGAAGACTTGTTAAATGAGAAAAAAAATAAAATATTTTACCATTATTGTAGTAGTATTAATGCAAAAATAACTCCTCCAAAAATAATCAATGAAGAAAAGAGAGGGTGTCTAGCCACTCGTTCACCCCATAGACCAACACCTATTGGCCTTACAGTTTGTAAAGTTAAAGGAATTGAATTAAATGAACTGAGGATATTAATTACTGGAATAGATATTATTGATAAAACTCCTATTATTGAAATTATACCGTATACTCAAAATTATAATATTAATTTAGCAAAAGTTAAGATTCCTAATTGGATTTTTCCTTTAAATAATGATTTGAAAAAAGAATTGAGTGTATATTTTTCATTGGCATCATTCTTTGATATAACATCTGTTCTTTCTTTTGAGGAGCGAAATGAAAGTTGTAATATTTTCCTTGGGTATTCGTTCAAAAATGAAATTAATTTATTTCAATTTATTACTCAAATATTAACGATTGATACACGTTCAAGATATTCAAAGAAAAAGGTTTGTAATCAGGTTTTTGGAATTAAGGTATTAAATAAATATCAGTTAATTTATCAGCATGTACAAAAAAGTAATTTTGTGAGAGTAATTAGATTTATTCCGCTTTGTAATTATATAGTTAAGGATTTGAATCCTAGAACTTCCACTTGGCTCAAAAATATTAAAAGATTTACAATTATTTCGGATTGTTAAAATAATATTTCATATTATTTATGAAATAATTTACTCTTTATTTTATTTCTTTATGTATTGAGACCTTTTAAAACGAAAAATTAGGATTATATAAGATCATTTCAAAATAACACCTTAATATTAAGTTATGTATTTGGGGTTAAGATTATTTTTTTTTGAAAGAGTTAGTTGGAAACGAATTTAAATTTAAAAAATAATAGTTTTCTAAGTACAATGATAAAATAGGGCCTCTTGTCACAAAAAAAGTTGCAAAAGAAGAGTGTAAATTAAAAATATATAAAATCAAGCAGAAAATTTATAATTATAAATTAAAATGTCTAATTACTTTAGTTTTATTTAAAAAAATTAAAAATATTTGAATTCCAGCTTGACATTACATGGACTAGTCCTTCCATTTAATTTTGGGAAATAAGAAATAGTTGCAAACACCTTTTGGTTTTCCGAGTATGTATATTTAATATATATATACCGATATTTCATATTTTGCTCACAGAATAAGAATTAAACGGTTAAAATAAGGTGTAACAAGAATAATAACAGTGTATCATCATTTTTTTTACATCATCTAATACTAACTCGAACAATTATTATAAATCAAAATTACAAATAAATCATTATTTTGTAATTGAAAATAAGTCTACTATGCTTATAACAAGTGAAACAATAACAACGTTTTTAGATATAGGTGAAAGTTAATTTATGTTTGAATAAAAAAGAAATTGAGACCAAATATTTAGCAATTATTGTGCATTCAATAAATTTAAGTTACCTGTCTGTATTTAATCTCTTTATACGAGTAAATACAAGTATTTATTAGGACCGCCAGAAGCAATTTATAAATAAAAATCAAACCCGCAATAGAAAAGTGAACTTAATTTCACCGTTAGTTTTGTTTTTTTTCCTTTGTTGTAGTTTGTATAAAATATTGAATATTCCGTAGTAATTAATAATGGCAACAAATATCAAAAACGAGTCCGGACTTCTAAAATCACCGAAGAGGGTGGCAAACTCTATTGAACATTTGACAAATGAGAGGGCGATGAAGTACATTGTAGTCACTGGTGGTACTTTGAGTGGACTTGGCAAGGGGATTGCAATAAGTTCATTGGGGTTATGTTTGAAAAGCAGGGGATATAACGTAACTGCAGTGAAAATTGATCCTTATCTTAATATCGATGCGGGCACTATGTCTCCTTTTGAACATGGAGAAGTGTTTGTATTAGATGATGGAGAAGAAGTTGACCTGGATCTTGGGAATTATGAAAGGTTTTTAGGGTTAAATTTAACTAATATAAACTCTATTACAACAGGAAAGGTGTATTCTGAAGTAATCAGTAGAGAAAGAAAAGGTGAGTATTTAGGCAAGACAGTCCAAGTCGTTCCGCATCTCACAGATTATATTCAAGAAAGATTAAGATTTGCTGCTTTATCAGGTTATTATGATAGCTCAGATAATTACGTTTTGCCTGACATATGTATGGTTGAAGTCGGTGGAACTGTCGGCGATATTGAAAGTTCGGTGTATCTTGAAGCTCTGCAACAATTCCTCTTTAATATTGGACCTGAAAATATTGTATTGGTTCATGTTTGTTATTTACCATATGTTGGAAATCAATTAAAAAAGAAACCAACACAACATAGTGTTTCAAGATTGCGTGAAGTTGGTTTAAAACCTGATTTTTTGTTTGGAAGATGTGAAATCCCAATTGACGATTTATGTAAAAGCCAACTTATGACTTTTACACAGATTAAGGCAGAAAATATAATTTCAGTTCATACAGTCGATCATCCAATTGCTGTTGTGAAATTGCTTGAATCGCAGAACTTAGCAGATAAAGTTTGTTCGAGATTGGGACTAGAAATCAGAAAACCTGGTAAGCTACTTGAAGATTGGTACAAATTAATAGAACTTTCTTCTTATACCGATAAACTTAACAAAGGTGAGTCCCTTCCACAAAATTTATCTAATCCCTTTGTTAATGGAAAAGCAAGAATTGGTATTGTAGGGAAGTACATTTCTTCTGATGATACTTATTTAAGTGTAATTGAGTCTTTAAAACACGCAGCATTAAATGGCAATGTCCAACTTGAGATTATTTGGATTGAAGCAACACAATTAGAATCTGATTTGAATTCCCCAAGTTCATCAACTGAATTTTTGTCGCCTGAGAATACGAAGAATACATGGGATTTACTGAAGTTAGTAGACGGTGTACTAGTACCAGGTGGCTTTGGAAAAAGGGGAATAAATGGGAAGATTGCAGCAATAAATTATTGTAGAACTAACAATATTCCGTACCTAGGAATTTGTCTTGGAATGCAACTTTGTGTTATTGAATTCTCAAAGAATGTGTTAAATCTGCCATTGGCAACTTCTGAAGAGTTTGAAGAGGGTTTTCTTAGCAATTACAAGCCTATATCAAGTATGGATGAGTTGGATCTTTTACATAGTAATAGTGGCACTGTTGTTGGTGATGAAGTTCTTAGCCCTTTAGGTGACAGTGAACTTTCTACTAGATCAGTGCATGTTGTAGTTACAATGAACGACTTTACAAGTAATATTAAGGGTGGAACAATGAGACTAGGAGGTTGGAATACCATGATACGTGACAAAAGTTCACTTGCATACAAACTATACAATGCATGTAAATTCCAATCATTTACAACTCTTTGTGCCGAGACAGGTGAGGAAATTTATACAATAAGAGAAAGGCATAGACATCGTTATGAAATTAATCCAGAATTCGTTCCTTTAATGGAAAAATTTGGTCTTAAATTTGTTGGTAAAGATTTTGATGTAAATAGAAATGAGATTGTGGAGTTACCATCTCATCCTTTCTTTATTGCAGCACAATATCATCCTGAATTCACGTCTAGACCAATGAACCCAAATCCACTGTTTTATGGTTTTGTGCTTGCTTCTGTGGGTAAAATTAAACACAATCAACAAATATACAACTTTGTCTAATTCCTAGTTATAAAGAATAAATTCACTTTTAGTTTTTCGATTTAATTAGAAATATAAATTAATTACTAAACACTTTTACCGCTGCCTTAGAATTTTAATTATTTCGTGAAGCGAAAAATGTTTCTGAAAGGTCTTCTTCTTGTTTTTTATGCACAGTTTGTCACAGCTTTTTCTAATGAAAGTAATATACTGACAATTAATTTCTCATGCAATGTTGAAGTTCTTACGGAAAAAGTGAATATAAGCGAATTTATTGGTGTGAATAAATCTCTTTTCAAAAAGGACTCTGTTTGTAATTCGGTAAGCTGGAAATATAAACTTTAACTTTGTTTTAAACTTAAAATATTTTAGAATATAACTGAGATAAGGGTATTTCTTCCAAATTCGGAAACCTTTACAACAACCTATTTGGGTTCTAATATTATTCTTGAAATTATTCGGTATAAAAACAAGATTCTCGGAGTTAATTTGTATGAAAGTGAAATAATAAATAATGAATATGTATTTCAAGAAATAAGAATTTTGGAAAAATTAACTACTGATGAGGTCCAAATTGAATCTTTAAATCCAGGTTTTGAGGTGAAAAATGATAGGATTGATACAAAACCCTCTTTTTTAAAGCAGTATTGGTGGTTAATTGCGATAGGAATTTTGTCATATTCAATTCTAACAGCAGATCAGAAATCAATGGATTCTCCGGAAACAAGTTCAAACGAACAAATGCAAAGTGGTTCAAACAGTAAAAGGAATAAAAAAAGAGACTAGAAAAAAGAATTTAGCTTAACTATTTATTTATTTATTATTGAAACATACAAGGGACCGATCCCGTTGTTTTTATCTGGAAGTATATATGCACCAAATTTAGAGTATTCAAATATTATTGTATTATATTCCTTGATCTCTAGCTCTGAATCTGCAAATTCGCATTCAGGAATCTTCTTATTATCTTGTCTATAATTTTCCGATAAAGGCTGAATACTTATTTTTACCTGATTGTGTATATTTTTAAAGTCGCTTAGAATGGAAAATAAAGACAATAAACACAATTCTGGATTTATACTTGCCTTTTTACAAATATATTCTATTGTGTCGTCGTTCTCTTTTTTGTTTAGTGTACATGTACAGTATAAAATGGTACCATTTGATTCAAGTAAATTTAGTGAATTTATTAATATGTTTACTTGACGTCTGTGATTTTCTTTTGATAATTTTAAGGACCAATTTTGAAGAGTGTTTGATAATATTAAATGACGATCAGAAGAGCAAGGTGCATCAACTATTATATTAAGGAATTTATTTGTGAAGTAAAATGATGCTGAATTGCTGGCCGCATCCACAGAAACAGTTTTCACATTAAGTTTTTGCATATTCAACTCCCCGATATGGTTGAGGAGAACTTTTCTCAATCTTTCTAAACGGCTCCTATTAAATTCATTGCATATAACCTTACATTTTAAATGATTTAAATCATTATCAAAACATATAGTCTCTAGAATTCTTCTTATCAAAATAAGAGATTTTCCACCTGGAGCTGAACAAAAATCTAAAATCGTCGAGTCGATATTAACTTTTAGAAGACAACCTACAATTATACTAGCTGCGTCCATAAAATAAACACTTTCATCAGAAACATTTGCAATATTTGAATGATCAAAAATAAGATCAGAGGAATTTTGTAGTTTATATGTAAATGGAAGGATCCATCTCTTATAAATTGCTCCGTTAATAGCAATCATATCATTTGTAGCATTATGTGATTCAGAAAAAAAATTAACTACTGCAATATGATTGTTATTTATGGAGAGTGAAGGAAGAAGATGATTTCTTAACCTGTGCTTACCAAATAGATGTTCATGATATATAATCCAACCATACTTACCACTTAAGTTTGCAGATAACATAATGAAGAAAATTTTCAAGTGACAAATTGGCGGTAACTTTTTTTTTTTTTTTTTTGGCTTATATAAAGTTTTGTAACGTATTCCATATATCGAGAGATTTATTGTCAAGGAAAAATTTGTACTCATCTTCTCTTGTGTGGCTGTAATATAATTTCCATCCTTTAAACTTTCTTGAGTTATTTGTACCTTCCCATATCAAATTGCACTCGGTTTTATTTTCACATTCATTCCATTTAATACGGTTTAATAAGAGATTTTTATAAAATTTGATTGATTTAATTGAACCCTCGACGAATACAACAGAGGAGCTTATTGAACTTACGACACAACATCCAGTTAGATGACAATCTTTAGCATTTTTGTCTATCTTAAATATTATACGCTTATCAGAAAGATTACTCAAATGGAAAATTGCAGCATTTACAATGGGAACAGAGGGATCTAGTTGCCATCTTTTAGCCTTTTTCATACTTCTTTCCTCATCATTCAACTTTCTTTCTTGATTTAGTTGCTTGTGAAATTGAACTCTCTCCTGCACTTGTTTTCTTATTTCAAGTTCCACTTTAGATGGATCTGAAACAAGGTTGTCATTATATATATTTAATATATTTGATAATTTTAATTTTGGTGGTGGTGGTGGTTCAAGTCCCATCCGAATTCGATCTCGTTTCTCTAACTCCCGTTCTTGTTTTCTTCTCCTTTTGAGCTTCGCCTTTTCAGAAGGAGTCAATATTATACTAGAATCAACTTCATTATTCGGATCATATTTTGGTTCTATAGGTACTGGGTGTTCTATTAAATTATTGATCTTTGACTCAAGTATTTCAAATGGAAATTCATCCGGTAATGAATTCTCCTTGGGTCTAACAAAAGGCAAGTCCCAATACTCTAGTTCAGGAAAAACTTCTTTTTTAAAAACAGTAATGTCATTTGAATATAGAAATTTATCAGCAATTCTTCTAAAACCTCTCGTTTCTAATTTTTTTTTGTTTAAATCTTCCTCTCTTTTTATAAATACTCCTTCTCTAAAAAATCTAAGCCCTGTTTTAGTTTTTTTTTTTGTTATTAATCGCGAGTCGATTGAGTTTAAAGTATCGTTTTTACAAAATTGTTCAAAGAGATCATTAGAATTATTTTCAGTCAAGTTATCAATATAATACAGGGATTCCTTATTTTCTACAATGTGATTATGGATTTCAGAAGTATAATGATCGATATCAGAATTCACCGCAGTTGTTTTATTTAGGCCCGTAATATCAAGCTCAGAAATTCTTCTATTTATTTTTTCTTGTATGGACCGAATTTTGTTCGCTTTCTCAAATATATCATCTATTTCGGATTTATATGTCATACTTCCGTTATTTTGTATAGATTGGAGTTTTTCATCATCATAATTTGTAGAATTTTCGTTGCATTGCATTCCTGTATTTCATAGTCCACATAATTGAATTGGAATTAAACAAAATATTTATACCGCCTGAATTATTCGTATACCGGTTGTTACATGCATAAATAGTCACAAATGGGGAAATAATCAGAATAGTTTCTGCCACTTTGTAGATTGTAAGAAAATAATTTAAATTTAACTAAAAATGGCGACCTCACAATTAACGAAGCAAAATCAGCAGGTAAGTTTTATTATAACATATTTTTTTCAGTTCTAATTTGTTCTAGCAAGTGACTGATATTCAGTCATTAAATATGATGAGAAATACTATAAGAACTGCTGTTTCTTCAGTTGCATATTTAAGAAATTTATTTGATGAAGAAGCATTTGAAGATAAAAATGTTTCAGGTCTTCAGTTAAAGGTACTAAGACCATTCAACAAAGAGTCAAAGTTGATATTAAATTGGCTTGAAGATGGGGTTTTTGACGCTTTGGAAAAAGGATACTTGAAGTTACTAGTGTTTGGAATTCACGGTGAATGTGATGAGCTTATTGAAAGTTATCATTTTCATTTTAATTATTGTGATACTGGAACAAATATTAATCTAGAAAGAAGGTCAAAGGATCAAGAAAAAGCAAAGTTGCAGAAAATAAGTAACAATAGTACATATTGTACAAAAGAATATGCAAGACAACAAACTGTTCAATTATTACGTGCATTAATATTACTCACTCAATCATTGTCACCCCTTCCTGAAGCTAGATACCTTTCTATGAAATTATGGTATTACGAAGATCGCGTTCCGAAAGAATATGAACCAAATCATTTCAGACCTGCAAGGTCATCTGATATTTTATCATTTAATGAGATACCAATTGATACAACAGTTGGAAATGTTGATACAAAATACCATTCTTTGACAGTTAAAGTCAAGAGTGCAGTTGATAATTATGAGGAGAATAAAATTGACAATATTGAATATAAAATTCAAGAGAAGAATGCTATTAACAATCACAAATTTGAAAGAAAAAGTATGGATACAATTAAAAAATCTTCAAAAAAGAGAAAACAATACATTGATGAAGAAATAACCACAGGTTCATCAAATGAATCAAATGAGATTAGAATAACGAGCATTTCGCCAAGTTTAAATATGTCCATTAGAGATGACAGAACTGTTAAAACAACAAATACTGTTGATTTGTTAGAGAAAGCAACAGAAACAGTCGGATTGCTTAAATATGTGAACAAGGGAAATCTTTCAATGGCACTTGATATCGAAAAGGAAAAAGCGAGCAATTTAATTGAAATGCTGCTTGAATGTGGTATAATAAGTAATAGAATGGTCAGAGGAAAGGGGTATCCAGTAATTAATAAGGAAAATAATAGTTGCAAGAGATTGAGATTAAAACCTGAAGAGAAGAGAAACAATAATAAAAACTAGATAGGGAAATTTAATAGAAACAATATTCATTAATTTATTCTTAAATGAACGTTAAGATGATATTATGATTTAGATTAGTATTTGAAGTTGAGATCAGTTTTTCATATATATCTAAAAGTTAGTTCAACCTCTACCCCTAAATCCTCCTCTAATAGGTGATCCCCTTGAAAAACCTCTTCCTCTTCCAGCCCTACCTGGTGAGCCGCGGGGAGAGCTAGAAAATCCACCCCTTTTTTTATTAATTGATACATCAGAATTCTTATTGGTTTTATAATTTGTAGGTTTTGGGAGAAATCTTGTAATAGGAAGTAACTGTTGAGGGTCAATGAACACTTTCGTTCCTTCTTTAAATGATTCAGCATTGACACCAGTAATCATTTTTAAGGAAAAGTAATAAGTACTAATAGGTCCAAAAATTTCATCAACTTTCCCTATTTCTTCTTTGTTCTCCAAAAATATTCTTCCGTTAAAATATGGGACTTCGGTCTTAAGTAAACTTTTACAAACTAATTCATGTTCACTTGAATGCATTATCTCACCAACTTCTTTAATTGAGGATGGAGAACCAGAAAAAGACGACCTATTGCCAGAACCTGAATTATTTCGACCTCGTTGACTGCTTCTACTACCACGGATATTTACACATCTGGAACCACCTCTGGACGACATTTTATAAATTGATGAAATAGCAAGGGAAAAACGTCAAAAACGACAAGTGTAGGGCGCCAATGTATAATATATATTTGGACTTTACCGGTTATAATTCCGCTTGAAATTTAAATAGCAATACATTCGGAACAATACTTTATTTCTAATCTTCCGAGTCTGAACTTTCACTCTGAAGAAATAATGGAATTAAATTCTTAGGTTATATGAAACTTACTATATATCTCAGGTCAATTTGCCAAAGGCTTGAATTGGAGTTTATCAAATGTAACATATCTCTAAACATCTTTTACTCTTAATTTAATGTTTTTTTTATAAATACTCTAATAAACCTACATGTTTTATATTATTTCCAGTTAGTGCAGATACTTTCCACAGTCTTAGAAACATTTTATTTGCGAAGTCTTCAATTCTAAAAATGTTGTCTTCAAATTGTTTTGTTTCTATGTCATTGTCGACTTTATTAGCACAGAGAAATACCACAGGCTTAATTGATGATATTGATAGTTCAGAAATTGACTGAAATTTTTGATATAGTAGCTCTATTGCTTTTATTGACTCGGTATCATTTATATCCATTACGAAAATAAAACCCATTCTTCCTTGTGTCAAAGGTTGGTATTTTTGACCTGGAATCAACGGAATTTTTGGAGGGTTCCATATTCTAAAGGGGACAATATCCTTTGTCCCTGGAGGGATAAGTAGTTCTTTGCGGTTCATATTGAAATATCTGTTAACAAATTGGTTATTAATATATGATAACTCTATACCAGGAAGATCTTCAATTTCAACACAAAGTGAGGTAGGTTCACCAGAGTTTGAGTCTTCTGGAGAAAGTCTGACTATTCTATAATAAGTTCTTATTAATATGTTTTGTTTTTTTCAAACTAAAATAATGTTTGGTATTAATGGGTTACTTACTCTGGTAATCTTGAATAAAATCCACCCGAGAAATGATTGTTAATAAATACATCTGCAATACTTGACTTTCCTGATCTAGGAGGTCCTATTAAGGTTATTCTAACTACTGGAAATGTTTGGTATCTTGGATTTAACATATTTGAAATTTAAAAAAATAAATAAATTTGACCGGCAACAAGTGTGCATGTTTATAGATCAAAAAAATTCAAACATAATTAAAAAATATATTATAAATTAGGAGGTATTTTTATAATATTACAAAAAATTACAAACATTGTGAATAATAACTTTGCATATGTAGGAAGTTCAATTTTGAAACATTAATGTAGAAAAGTGATAGTAATAGTAATAACATGCGCAATAGTTGCGACTAAAAAATGATTACAAAAATTAAATATTCAGGAGAATTGAGATTTATTAGTTAATTCTTATTTGAAAATTATTTTGATTTTGAAAACAACTATAAAAAGTATTTAAGTTTGAAAATTTAGACAAAACTTGATTATATGCAGAACAAATTTTATTAACCGGGGATTGCTTATGGGTGTTTTTGGCGCCTATATTACTTGCAAGTGTTTCATGGGTTTTTGAGAATTAATTAAGAATTTACTAAAAATGCGCAATTTTAAGAATTAGTGAAAAAAGGATTTGTTAGGTGTGTAACTCTAAAGTATACTTATTTAATTAAATTTGTTAATTAAAATTTGTTTTCTATTTTTTGAAGGTTGCGTGCAATCAAGTCACAGAAGATAGTACGAAGTGGATTATTTGGATGTGTAAACTGTATCAGAGGCCAAAGAATAAATAACATTAGTATAAAAAGGTGAGGGAAATATATCAATATGGTTAAGAGTCGCATGACTGCCATTGATATATGTGCCATGGTGCACGATATTTCCAAAGATATCAAGGGTCAAAAACTGATAAACATTTATGATGTTAACAATAGGACCTACTTATTTAAATTCGGCGGAGAGGAGAAGAAGTTTTTACTCGTAGAGTCAGGAATTAGGTTTCATACTACAAACTGGAAGCGTGAGTGTGAACAGAGAACATCTGTTTCAAGTATATCCTTTTTTAATAATAAGCTCCGCCGTTATTTGCGGAATAAAAGACTGGTTGAAATTTTACAGATGGAAATGGATAGGATAGTGAAGCTTACGTTTGGATTTGGAGAAAATATATTCCATTTGATTCTTGAGTTTTTTGTTGCAGGTAATATTATCCTGACAGATTTGAACTACAATATTTTGGTTATTTTAAGAGAAACAAGTGATTTATCAATAGGAAAGCATTATAATTTTAAATCTAATGATAACTCTTTACCACCAACTCTATCAACATCAAATTCATCCTTCAGTCGATCAGAGTCATTCAATTGGTTAAGTAGACTTAAAGAAAAAAAATATATGATAGAAGAATTGAAAAAGATACTTCATGCGTTGGAAGTTGACGAGGATAAATGTAAAGATGCTAATTCAGATGCTCAAAGTTTGAAAAAAAAGAAGAATAATGGAAAAAATAGAAATGGTATAACAGCTGTCGATGTTCTGTGTAATTTGTTAAAATTCTTTAATCTTTCTGCTATTGAAGAACTATTAATATCAGAAAAAATTAATGTTGATGAATTATTTACAGATTCATCTATTGAAATTTATTCAGATGCTTTTGTAAACTGCGTTTCTAGATCCCTTGATGTTCTTGAATTTTTACATAAATATACTACAAAAGGTTTGCTCATTATTTCATTGTCCTCTGAAGAGGAGATGATGGAGAATGATGTTATTTTAAATAAGCCCGGAGGAAATATAACTAAGGACAAAACTGGAAAACTGTACTTGTCATATACTCCATATATCGACGAGAACGAGTGGATTTCCGTTCCACAGACAATCCCTAAAGAGGGATTAATAATTAGAAGGATAACCTCTAGATTTTCTGAAGCAGTTGATGAGTTTTATAGTTCAATTGATATTGAAAGAGAATCAAAAAATGTGGTTCAGGAACAAAAAGTTATTTATAGTAAAGTTGATAAGGTTAAAATTGATCAGGAAAGGCGTTTAAATTCATTATTATTTGAAAGGGAGTCTTGCATCGTTTGTGCAAAAGTAATGGAGTCACACCAAGAATTACTTGATAACATAATACTGTTGCTGAGACATTTAATTGCGACAGGTGCTCAATGGCAAGACATATGGAATGAAATACAACAACAAAAGAAGAACAACCATCCACTTGCAAAGTATATTAAGTCCATTGATCTTGAGCATGATAAAATAAGAATATATTTTTCCCCGGAAGATTTAAATTTTGACACTTCAAGCAATATTGAACAGAAGAAAAAAGGTATAGAGTTTGATTTGTTTGTATCAAAGTCGATACAGTCTAATATTCGTTATAAATATAATGAAAGCAAACAGCTTGCAAAGAAACATGAAAAGACAAAGCATGCATATAAATTAGCTCTAAATAAAGTCAGTAAAATTGCAAGAAAGGACGCAGAAAAAGTATCAAAAGGATTGAGTTTGACTACTCCAAAGATAAAAAGATTAAGAAGTTCATATTGGTTCGAAAAATTTCATTGGTTCATTTCTACTGATGGATTTTTAGTTATAGGTGGACAAGACGCTAGCCAAAACGAACTGTTATTTAGAAGGTATTTGGAGAAAAACGACAGATACATTCACGCAGATATTCATGGAGCAGCAACTTGCATTGTAAAGAATCCAAACAACTTTTCAGAAATTCCTATTACAACACTAAACGAAGCAGGTCAAATGAGTATTTGTTACAGTAAGGCATGGGTAAACAAAGCAGTGATTTCTGCATGGTGGGTATATCCCGATCAGGTTAGTAAAACTGCCCCTACTGGTGAATACCTAAGTACAGGTAGTTTTGTTATTCGTGGTAAAAAGAATTTTCTAGCTCCTTTAAAACTTGAAATGGGTTGTGCTTTATATTTTTTGGTTAAAAAAGTTGAAAACAAATTATATCAAGGTGAAAAAGAAGTGAACATTTTTTCTGAAAAAAATTCACAAAATTTGAATGAAGTTAAGTCAGGAGATATTGGGAGAATTAATTTAGAAGAGATAAATAGTCTAGATCATGAGGATAAAAAAATTCATTCAAACTCTACACATGTGAGATTTTCAGTTGGTGATGTGAGTGATGTAATTCCACCTTTAAAGATTGAGCATCGTGTACAATTTGATGAACTCCCCCCTGAGTTATTGATTTCCAAACCATTTAATCCTCTTTCAATTGATGAGACAAGCAATCAAACTTCATCTGTAAATAGTATTGAGAATATCACTAATCTAGCTAGTAATATAGACATTAACTCTGATTCTTCAGATGAATCTCTTGAAAGAAGCATCGAAAATTCCAGTAAAGTTGAACTTGATAACGGGACTCTTGAAGATAATATTTCTGAAAATGAACGAAAATTAAGTACTTTGCCAGTTCCTAAATCATCTAGTAGGAGATCATCTGTCGACGAAGGGCCTCCTCCAAACGGCTTTTCTGTTTCAACCTTGCCTACACCTGCAGAGTTACTCTCACATAAAGTGGAATTTCCGACAACGATGTCATCTTCTTCAGAAGAGGCCATTGAATACTCTAATTTTAATAAATCAAGTAAAAATGAACCGACCTTGAATTTAAGTTTGAAAATTAACGTTTCCAAAGAAAGTGACGACTGGATTAAGAGTTTAGATTCTTCCCCATCTCATAGAACTCTATCAAAAACGGACAGCCAAACAAATTCAACTGATTCACATGATGTTTTTAACCACAAGGTTCGTGAGAATTATAGAAGGAAGTCTATTGACGGTGGTCCCACTCCAAGAGGGTTCATACCTGACCATGTTCCAAGTGCTCGTGAACTGCTTCAGAAGATTAGGTTTGATCCTGTAGATTTAGAGTTAGAGCATCTTTCACATTTGCGTGAAAGAGGGAGATTCATATCTGATGCTGTTCCGTATTTACCTGAAGAGTTGCAAAGATTAATAATGTTATCAAATCAAAACACAAACAAGAAACACAGATTTACAATAGATACAAATGCTGGTCTGATTTCAAGGGTTGATCTCAAGAATTCCCCTGAATTCAATGTAAAAACTGCAATGAGTAATACACATAGGTCTGTAAAACAAGAGTCCCTTGATAAAAAGGAATCCAGAGGTATATTTGTATTAAATAAAAATAAAGCAGATGAGGTAGATACCTCAAATAACACAGTTAATCCCAATAAAATCTCACGTAGGAAAAGATCAAAACTTAAAAAGGTTGCAATTAAATATGGAGAACAGGATGAAGATGAAAGAAAAATAAAAATGATGCTTTCAGGAAGCAAAGAAATGAAAACTTTGACTTCTATATATTTAGAAAATAAGGATAATAAGAAAGGAGGTTCAATTATTAAAGAAAAATCTCTACATATATCGATTCAAGAAAAGAAAAAGAAAGAACAGGAAAAATTGGGAAGAATATATAAAAATAGAAACGTTGATAACTCGATTGAGAATCGCGAATTCCAAGCCATTAAAGATTGTATGTTAACTACGAATGATAGTATTGATTCTGAGTTATCTGCTGTTATTCCTATTTTTGCTCCTTATGCATGCATTAAAAATTTCAAATATTGTGTTAAATTAACTCCAGGTGGTAGTTTAAAAAGGTCAAAGGCTGCACAAGACATCATTCATCAATTCAACACATTCAGTTACAAGGAAAAAGAGCATAATCCTGAATCATATGAGTATATAAAGGCCTTGAAAGTAGATGATATTATAAAGAATATTATGAACCCTGTAAAGATAAGTTTTTCGATGGGAAATAAAAGTGATCCACAGGTAGACAACAAGACTAGGATTTAGTCCTATTTAATTAGTATATTAAGCTTCTATTTCAAAATTAAAAAATATAGAACAATTGTTTATGTGTTATGCTTTTTAGTTTATTTGAAAACCATTTTTTTTTGTTTCACACAAGTATTTATCAATGGGTTTAGCACTTATAGCGCTAAAAAAGCAAAAGAATCTAGTTTTTAATAAAAAAATGGCTAGAAATTCTGAGAAAGCAAATTTTATGCTTAACAGATGGTTATCTGTTAAAGAAAAGATATCAAAGGCTTCATTTGAAGGAAAAGGTAGATATTCAAGTACTAAACTAACTAGTAATGTGAAAGAATGTGAAGCAATGTAAGTTTGTTTTAAAAGTCATTTATGCAATCCTAACCATTTTTATTAGACGTTTTGAAATAATGGGTGAAATTTCATCCGGAGTCAATAAATTAAAAAATAATGTGTCATTATGTGATAATGAAATAAGAACAAAAAATTTGGAAATTAATGAACTTCTAAAGGAGAAATATAAATGGGAATGTAGAATTGTGGAGTTAGGTGGTCCGAATTATAAGAGCAAATATAGTCAGTATATCGAGTCTCTAGGTGGAATCTCAATTCCAAATTCCACAATAAAGGTCTTTGGGGCTGCAAAAACACTACCTGAGTACAAGGAAATGTTGAATACTCAAAATCAGAAAATATACGTTAAAGAAATAGACACAATCACATGTGAAGGCATAGTATTAGGTGAGGAATACTATGGTGAACTAGACAAAGATATAGAGAGATCAATATCATCTAAAGAGAGGGAAAAAGAATTTGATTTAAAGAAAAAGAGACAATCTAAAAATAATGAGGATCTGACGAACGATATCCTCCTAAAATTGATAGAAAACAAAAGGAAACTGCTTTCTGGAATCCAGGATATTTAAAAAATTTATTAACAAAATTTTTCTCTTTTTTCTACTCTTCAAATCCATTTTACACTAACCTTATTTACTCTGCCTTGCAAAATAAACTCGTGTGAAGTACCGCAGTAACAAATATTTTAAACTAAGATACAAACTTTAATTTTATTTATATACTAGAGCCACAACAGACAACCCTTAACTTATTAAAAGTTCACACCGACGTTTAGTTTCCAAGTTTGAAATTCCACATAATAAATGTACAAATATTAACAAAAATTTCCAAAGCGCCAAGATCTAGTGTGGGGAATTGGCGGTGTTTGTATTCAATGACATTTGACATTTTCGCTAACATATAAGGCATGATTTGCATGAAAATTTGTTTAAAAAACTAAATAGAATCGAGACTTAGACAATATAACAATAAAAGTGCTTTTGACAGAATTTTATTTTATTTTTGTGTTTAATAAAGATAGTTAGCGTTAATTCTATGAAATAAAACCCTTCTACAATAACAAAATTTTAAGTATTACTAGAAAATAAACATATAAAATTAAATATATAAAGTGCATTTACTAGCACAATATAATAAATATGAATAGAAATATTTCCCAGGAAGACCATAATAAAAATGATGACTTGAATAATTATGAAATTAATTCATTATACATACACGACTTAAAATCATTATATGACTATAATGAGAACAATTTGAATAATGAGATTGTTTTTAATATAAATATGTCTTCTGCCAAAACTAATGATACAGAAAATACAAATTGCGATGTTGGAATTACGGATATTTGGTTGACAATTCCATTAATTTTTCCTGTAGCAACACTACACAATATTAGTACTCCAGGCGATCATTCATATAGTGAATTGATTGGCGGAAGTTTGTGCTTTTCACCTGAATATATTGATGTTCCCAGAATATTTTCAACAATACAGGGAATAACTGATATTGGTGCAACTTTTTTTCAAATTGTTATTGCAAAATTGGTAGGTGTAACAGTTGACAACATAGAAATTATTAAAAATGAATTTAACGAAGTGTTTGGAAACGAATCATTTAATGAAGATGATTTTATTTCAGTCAGGCCAATTGGTTGGAGAAAAAGAAATGATTATATTATGAACTCAACTATTCCCTTTAAAAAATCATTAAGTTTAGTTCCATCTGAAGAACAAAAAAGTTTCTATAACTCGATTTTAATTTTAGAAGATAACTTAGATAATTGCAACAAAAAATTACTGAAACTTGGGACTCTTGTTGATTCTTTTCTTGAAAGAATAAAGATAACATCACCTTTAATCGAAATAATAAAAGTAACAGATGTAAAAAAAAATAATTCCTTTGAAGTAACATTTCGTATACAACCAATGCTTTCATATATTTCTGAAGATGGTGAAGATTTTGAAATAAACTGTGGCTTAAGTTCTGAATTTTATGATTGTAAACATAACTCATCTTCAGTTCATCTTGGAGATATCCGGTTAATTAATCCACACGATTTTGAAATAGATAATCGGGTTTCATGTGGTCTGTTCAAAACGTTTTCATTAATATCTGAAAATACACTTTTTAAATTATCAAATCTGCCTTTTGCGAGCTATACTCCATTTGTTGGTACAAATAAGAAACTTAATCAACAAAATAACAAATTAAATTCTTTAAATAGCACAAAACAGCTCAGTTTTCAACGAAGTGTAGATAAGAATAATACACTATCTCCTGATATGTCTATATTTTATGATAAAAACGAATTTCTAATTAAAACACCGCCTCCAACTAGTGTTTTATCAAATAATTCTACCAGATACTGTTCAACAGGATCGAAGTCTGATCTAAGGTACAATTACACTGTGTCTAGAAATCATGTCACAAAAAAAAGCATCAGTTGCACTTCTTCTATTTCATCATTAAATGGGGTGACAAGTACACCATTTTCATCTTCAATAACAGAGTTTGAATGCTCTCCCTGGATGAATTCGGATCGCATAACTTCTTCATTTTTATCATCCAGAAGAGAATTACAGAAACCAGTTTCACCAGGAATTTCTTCAGTTAGTTTCATGAACGGATTTTATAGCATGAGTGATATGCAGTTATTGGCTATCCCACCTAATTTAAACCCTCATAATGAGGATATTTCAGATTTTAATTGCAATGAATCATTTAATGGACACTCATTTGAACTAAATAGTGAAGATTTCAAAAGTGTTTTTTCATTAAGTATAAGTGATTCGTTTATTGATCAATTTGAAGGACAGACGAGTAGATCTTCACAGAATGAACAAGATACACATGATAACTGTAGTTCTAAAGATTCAGATATAATTGACCTACTAGATAACATATTCTCAGATGAAATAAGAGAAAATATAATCAACGATCTCAAATATAAATTAAGTGATTTGGAAGATTTTAATGAAGATAAGGAAAATATAAACAAGTTTAACATTGGAAACAATACAATTTTTTCTTCAGAACAGATGTTTGATAATAATAATTATAAGTTCGACTATTGGGGTTTTGAAAAATTTACTAATAATCTTACTTCAAATAAGGAACAAAATGATTTAAATATGACGTCTGATTCTGGATTTCTCCCTTGTAACGATTCCACAAAACTGAATATATGTTCGTTTTTATAGGTCTAAGTACTTCCGATATATTTTAAATAAGTATTTCGTAATTTTTCATCAATGACCTTAAAAAAATAAATCATTTACTATCTAGTTTTATTTCTTTATTATTACTTAGATATGTGTCATGCTTTTTTTTTTTTTATTGTCATTATTTATGAATGCTTTTCAATTAACCTGGAAGAATTACCGCAAATGAACATGTGCGAATAAGAGTTTTAATTTTATTCAGAATTAAAGATAATAGAATATTGCAACCAAAAAAACGATATTAATAAACCATATAATGTTAATGAATGAAGTTACTTTTTCTGTATAACGTATGGGGTTGGTTAGCTTTTGACAAAAAAGGAAATTTTGTTTTATTGTGACTGTATTTAGTCGATTTTTCTTTATTATAAAAAACGAATACTGTCTGAAAATAAGTGAGTTTAATACTTCTCTAACTCATGAATAAAAGTAGCCTTACATACAGAGAGAATATTACTGAAAAGGATGTATATCAATTACAAGATGAATGCTTGAATAGTATTAAAAATACGTTAAGGGTTGCAGCACATGCTAATGAGATTTCAAGATACGGTGCAACAAAATTAAATGAACAAACAGAGCAGCTTAATAAAATCGAAGATGACACTGAAAAGATTAAGGACAATTTAAATAAAACAGAGGAGGCAATAAGCTCAATTAGAAATCCCATATTATTTTGGTTTAAGGGACTATTTAAAACTGAACGAGTAAAAAATTCAGAGAAAACAACAACTGAAGAATCAAATACAAATAAAAAGAATAAGATAAGCGAAATTAAAATATCAGAAAACTCGGAGAAGCATAAAGGTAGAATTCCAACTAAAAACTCTGAGTTAATATTCAAAAACGAAGATTCACACGAAAGCAAGTTTAGCGACAAAGTTGACGAGGGGTTGAATCAAATAGACGATATATTAAATGAAATGCATTCTAGAGCATTAAGTATGAACTTAGCATTAAAAAATCAAGGATTGATAATTGATAAAATAAACGATAATATAAATGACAATAACGTTAAGATGAAGAACCAAAGAAAAGAGCTGGGAAAATTAATTGGAAGATAATACCCCTCAAATTGTTGTAGATTCCAATACAAATTGTTTTAAAAAAGAAAGTTTTTATTTGTAAATTTAGATAAATTCATATAAATATGCTTATATATGAAGTAGAGATGCAAAGTACACAAAATCACTGCTATTTTCTGTTGCTTTTCCTATACTTAACTCCTAATTCATTATTAAAACATGAGCTGATGTCGTGAATTTCTAAGTAACTAAGAAAGCTGAGAAGGAACGATGTGTGTTGGAGGTGGTAAACGATCCAAAATCGACTGTACTTTCTCATCTTTGTAGATTACAAACTTTCCTTCGTTTATAGCAGCTATTTCTACATTAACGGAGTTGATTTTTTCTTCCATTACCTGACGAAGAACAATAAGGGCGAGATTTTCTGCCTCTTCAAGTGTCATGTTTGAATTATAACTTTCAACCAGAATATTCTCAGCACCCTCCTGTGCAGTTCCAATAGCTGCTGCGGAATATTTAGTGTAAGTACCAGATGGATCAGTCATCCACAAACTCGATGTACCATCACTATCAATTCCAGCAATAAGCATTGCTACTCCAAAAGGCCGAGAAATAGTTTTTTTTTTCCCTCTATCTTTTATATCTGAAAAATCCAACGCCAAATCACTGATTGCCTGAACTACAGACTGAGTTGGCATTTTCTCATTATATGTAAAAAAGTAGTTCTGAGATTCCACTCTAGCATGGTCTATCATAGTTTTCGCATCAGCAACAAGGCCACTCATACAACATCCAATGTGATCATCAATCATCATAATCTTTTCTAGTGATCTTGGCTCCAATAATGGTGAGCTTATTCTTTTCTCACTTGCAAGTATTACCCCATTTTTTGTTTGAATTCCAATTGCAGTTGATCCGAGCTGAAAAGAGTGAAAAATTATTGATAAAAAGTAGTTTTGAGGAACCTTCACATTCCACAAAACATAAATTTATTTACTTACCTTAATAGCTGCAATCGCGTATTCAACTTGAAATAGTCTACCCTCAGGAGAGAAAGTATTTACACCACGGTCATATTCATTTCTAGAAGCAAACATTATAATAATAACTAGGTTAGTCTCACGCAAACCAAATGAAATTTTCAAATTTAATAAAATATTACTAATATCTTTCTTAAACTATTTAAAGTTATACTTGTAATGAATTTGGTTGAAACCTCAAGAATATCCCCCCCCCCCCCACTCTCGCTCATTAAAGTTACTCCCGCTGACAATGAAAAGAATAACTGCGTTTTTACTTTTGCTTAATATAAAAGGATAATTTGGGGTGAATTATATTTTTTTATTGTAGGTAATACAATTATTTAAAAAATAATAATGAATTTCAATGTTATAATTTTCTGATTTAACCTGGCAAAATAAATATTTCAACTCAAACAATTAACACACAAATTAAGAGTGTTTCAAAAAAAGTTTTTTTTTGTTTTCAGTAAAGATAATTCCTTGTTAATTTAACTGTATACCTTTACACTTTACAAAAAATTTTTTATATCACGAATTTATATTTCGTAAACATTTTATTTTGACCTATGAATACCTTTTTTTAATTATACTATATATGTTAAAATGTGTTTATTAAATATTTAATACTTTTTTAATAAAACTTTCAAATTTACCATAAATAAAGGCGAATTGTTCAATTTTACTGGAATAATTTCTTACTCTCATATTATTTGATAGTCATTTGAATAATGATGTATTTAAAATTTTGTCAGATGACTTTACCTATGAGATTTAGCGTTGATTTTGATTTCCCGCAAAATCATTAGTTGACAAACATGGAGGATAAATTAGAAATAAATGTATATTCAACTAATAAACAAAGTACTATGCAGATTTGTCAGAGATGTATCGACTATCTTACTGAAGTAAGTCTTTTTATACTAAAAAAATTATTTATTTCTAACTGTTTTTTTATAATTTATTTTCTTTTCTATAAACAACTGCAAGGAAGGGGATAGAACTGTTAAATTAATTTCTAAATCTAATGCAATTCAGAAAGTAATTTCTATCTCTGAATTGGTTAAATTTAAAATTCCAAGTGTTGTTCAAATAAATAGTTTAATAAATCTAGATGTAAGTTAACTCAGTAATATATTAAAGTTGTAATATTTGTAATTGTTTTCTTTTAGGATCAATCAGAGAATAGAAGAAAGAATATTCAAATGATAATCACCTTATCAAAAAAAAAATCAATAAAATAGCAGGTTTTGTCTGTTTATTGTAAATTTATACATCAATAGGTCGGGACACCTTTCCAAAAATAAAGGTTAAAATTGACAACCGTCAACTTACTTTTCTAATTTGTCTATTCCTTACCAAAAAAGAAAAAATAAGTAAAAATCAAAATAACATGTTATAATAGTCATTTAAGTAATAACAGATATATAGGTATTTAAATTTTCTTGAAATAGTTGCTTTTTTTTAGTGGGAACTGACGAAATTTAATAGTTTGTAAAAAAAAAATGGAGCATATACAAATTAATAATCAGAAAATTTTAAAAACAGAATCAAAAGGCAATAATATTTACGGTTCCACATTGAACGAAAATTGGCACTGGTATAACGATTCACAAATCAAGACAGATACGAGCAATACATACTTTAATGCTGGAAACAGTGAGCTTGGAATAAAAAGCATAAGAAAAGGTAAATTATTAACTAAAGAAGAATTAAATTCTTTTAGAACTATAATATGCAATGATCATTTGAATTCTAAATGTTTAGATCCTGAATCTTGTTTCTTTTCGCATTGCAGTGCATGGCAAAGAAGAAACCCGAGTAAATACAAATATTCGCCTATTATTTGTCCAAATATTGATTTCCTTAGGAAAGGTAATAAAGGTAGGATGTCTTTATCTTGTAAATGCAGGAAGGGAAGACTATGCGAATTTGCCCATACTAAAGAAGAAGAACTTTATCATCCAGACTCGTATAAAAAAAAGAGGTGTAACTCATTTCCAAATTGCAAAAGGTATTATTGCCCATTTATCCATGAAAATGAACAACCTATTTTAGATGAATATGAATCAAAAAATGAAGAAGTTAAGATTGAAACAAGTTCACTAAATACAGAAGATAAATTTAAAAGATGTGATAGTTTTGAATATATACTTGACGATATTTCTAAAAACATCATTGACTCAAAAAAAATAAATTTTGATGAAAGTAAACAGGAATTATTAATAATGCTACTAAATTGTCAGAAACTAATACTTGAAGGTGATTACTGTTTCGCCAAAAAAATCACAGAAAAGATACTAAATTCAATTTCCAAGATAAATGAGTATGAAGAATTTTCAAACATAATGTCATTGAACATGTGGTCAGGTTCAATATATTATCCAAATTATCTAAGTAAATCTAACTCAAAGTTTAAACAGTATAATCAAGGAACTGAGTATCCAAGTTATTTTTGTTTTGAGGACTTTAAATTAACAAATGAACCCTAATCGCAAAAATCAAATTTATGATTTTAACTTTGATAGGTCCTATTTTTAAAGTTTAGATTAGAATTATTGAATTACTTCCGCTTTTTTCACAACAATTTAAATGAGTTTTCTTGATCAATAAAATCATTATTATTCTCAATTTTTGATTTTTTTTTGTTTTCATATATATTTCTTTTATTTTTTTGCAACCTTTTTTTAAATAATAATTGTTTATTAAATTCTGTTGGTTTGAAGGTCGGGTTTGTCGGATCAATTGCGAAGTCTGAATCTGTGAATACTTTTGAAATCCTAGGATCGTTTATAGAACCAGTGAAATTTGTTTGAATTGACTCAAGGGTTGCTCTAGCTACAAGTTCTCTCCTTTTCTTAGACTTAATTTTTTCATGTGATTTCTCAGCAAGAGCTATTTTCTTCATATCGAAATGTCTATCCTCATCTTCAGACTGATCCTCAAATTCAATATCTTGAACACCCTCACTATCATAATGTGTATTTAAGCATTTGATATTTGTAGATTTTTCTCTTTGGAGTTTTTGTTCTTTAATTTTTTCTCGTAACCTCATTTTTCTTTCTTTCTTTTTCTGTTTTCTTTTTTTTAAATACTCCTGCCAGGGTGTTAATGGCTTATTTGATTCACTTTCAATATTCATTTGGTCCTCCCATTTTTGCTTTCCCTTAGAGATCAAATCCATAGATAAATTCTCAAGATCTTGGTTAAACTCAATTTCAACTTCATTATGATCATTATTATTTCTATCAAATAGGCGATTTATATTGTAATCCAAAATTCCATTATGTTCATAACTTTCATTGTTCTTACCTTCTTCAACTTGATCATTGAAAATATCTTTGGCATCACCCAACAACAAATCTCTCATATTGGATAGTTTTGTAGATGTCAAACTATCAGATGGGTCTTTATTGTTCTCATTGAGAACATTTTCAACTTCACTACTACTGGAGCCCAAATAAGCATCAAAATCATTTTTTAAAAGTTCTTCCTGAGTGAATTTCCTTCTTAAAAATTTTACTCTTTCTTTCGGCGTGTCATCCCACGTTAAAATAGGTCTAGAATGTCTTAATGCAGATGTAAAACATTCTGGTTGTTTGTACTTTGGAGGAACTCCAGTTGAGGTACTTATTGCTTCGTAAGGAAAGTCAGTAATATTATCGGGAACAAATCTCATTTCAACACAATCGATACAAAAGTCAGCCTCCATTCCATCCAATTCATCATATAATTTAATAGCGGTATCCACAGAATCACAATCTACAATTGCATAGTAATAAAGAGACTTCTCAACTTGATATTTTCTTATTGCTTCATAGTCTTCCTCTGTCATCTCCTCTGAAAAATTTGGAGCTTCCATTTTTTCACTCGAAAACCTGTCATCCCCTATTTTCGGTCCATTTACTTGTTCATATTCCATCCTTTCTTTTCCAAAACAAGAAGGATAAATCGCTATTTTTTTTATCATAGAATTTGAGTACTCTGTTTGTATAGTTTTAGATGTATATAAAAAACTTGAGAGAATGATGTAAATATCATTTGCATTAATGTTGTCCCAATCAAGTCCCATAATAGCTAATCTATTAGTAGCTTCTCCTTCAGAGAAGCCCATTTTTTTTAAAGGGTTACTTTCCCAAACAGATTCTATATATGATTTGCTTGAAGTATTTACATTAGATTCTTCTGGTAAACTGCTTACACTTTCACCATCCCATTCAAAAGAATTCTCTGATTCAGATGAATCTATATCCGTTACTACCTCCTGAATAGAAGTAGAATTTTGCTCTTTAATATTGAATTCATCTTCCTCATACATAAGGTTAAATTCTTTATCTTTTTTTTTTATTATACGATTTCCAAACGGGTCTTTCGATGATATTACCGAAAAGTCCTCATCTGTAAACATACGACTGAAGCGTTTATCAACCTTAATTTTACTCCCTTTTAAAAAAAAAGGTTTAAACCTTGGGTCTCTTTTAGAATCAAACCTTTTATCAGTCACCATATTTGAATTTAACTTTCTATCTTTCATTTTAATTGTAACAAAATTAAATAAACACTACTTTCTAGTTAATGGTTGACATTAACCGCCTGATAAGAACTCAGCAAAACATAAAGATACAATTGGTAAAACATTTTAAAAATCTAATGACAAAACAAAATACTTGCAAAATAACATTAAAATTTTTAGTTTTAAAAATTATATTAATCCCTAATCTGTATTTTTAATAATATCAGTAAAAAGTAGCATTAAAATTAGACAGTCTTTATGCAATTAACTTGTATAGTTGGGAAAGCGTTATATTGTCGAAATTATAGTGGTGAAAGTTTCCATTACTTAAACATGGCTTGCTATTAATATTATCCTCACAATGTATTCCTTCAATTTCTTTTTCACCAACCGAGATAAACGTAGACCTAAAGTGGTGTACTTTATGACCTTGTAAATTTAGTATATGCAGAATATTTCCAGAGACAATAGATTTGATTATTTGAATTATATTTAGATGTATCTTCAAAAGATGGCCAAGTGATTCGGAAAATGGTTTACATATAGAGTTTAAGCTAAGTTTTTTATATGAGAAAATAAGGATGGATTGACCGTTAGAATTTGTAAGGAATTCCCTCAGAAATACTCCGGAACTATAATTACTTTGATTGAATATGTTTGTGAGTATTAGATAGAATGGAAAAGTGTTGATTATTGAAATTGTGAAAAATAGTAACAAAAGTGCTACGTATACACAACTCCAAATAAATAGAAAGTTAATATAAAATGCAGCAATTGTTGGAAGAATAAGAACAAATATCGTAAAAAGTATTGTGCCAATAAGTAGTTGTTCTGAATAATGAGAGTTGTTATCAATATTAGAAAATATGTTGCTCTTTATTCCACGGAATATGTAAAAAAATGTTTTTATAGCTTTTAGGTTGAGGTTGTAAAGTTTTGCCATGATAGTATAAATAAAAAACAAGAGAAATGAGTAAATATTGAGAATATCCCAAATCAAGGCTACAGCGACTGACATTCCACATGCAATAGATGCAAATTTAATTAGAAATATCATATTATGGTTCAAATCTGAAAAGTGTTGGCTTGTAAGATCACACCAAAATTTCAAGGCTGCTAGTGTTAAATTACCAATAAGAGTAGTTAAGTTTTGATTCAACTTAAATCCTGCGGGAAAAGACATTAACCATTTAACTTGGGTATGAATTGCATCATGATATATATAAAAGAATGATTTTTCCATTAATATTATTAACTCTTCTGAAAATGCGTCAATTCCAAGTGCAAATATCATCCCAAAGAGATAATCGATTAATATAGTAGTTACTGAAGAGTAGAGTAATATCTGTATAGAGCTATGCAATTTTGAGTTAGATTTAACATATCCGCTTCTCAAAACATAATCTAGAATTATCCAATTTCTCTGATTTTTTATTTTAAATGCTAGTTGAGAAATTGTAGCACAAATATTTTTCTGAATAAGTGTTTGAACAACTGGGAAGTTTGAAACGCATGACCAAATTAATGAAGAGACAAGTGAAAGTCCAATCATTATATAGAATACCAAATAAATGAATATTTGTAGAAAGAACGGGTCCACTTTGTAATTAGGCTTTTTGTTAAATGTCAAATCTGTCATTGTTTCTGCCTCATTATCATTCACTAGCATTTCACAATATTTAAAAAGTGAAAAATCTCCATCTTTTGTATCATATTTTACATCTGGAATCATTTTATTCTCACAAACTTTTTCATTTTCAATAAGATTAATTATATTATCCAGGTGTCTGTTTGCATCTTCAAGCATACTTCCAAGGTTTGATATTTGTTTCCTATGACTTGAATGCAAAATTACGTTAATATTTTGAAAAATCAAGCCATTAAATTCATTGTCGTATAACTTGGAAATTTTAATGCAATCGTTACTAATTGAATCGTTGAAATCAACATTTACTATAGCCATTACATCATTAGGGAAACTAGAAGAATGAATGATTGCTCGGTTCAATACATCTTTACAATAATATTCATTAATTTCGTCATTATAAAACCTCAGAAACCCTAATACTTTTGTATCTTCCGTGAAATTTAGACTGTTTAATTCCTCAAATAGACATTTTAATTTGACGCCCAAAATGCCCACTTTTCCATTCCAAACCGTAAAATTCCCCAAAATTATATATTCATTTGGAGAACCTAATGGATTTTTGAGCAAATCTTCTGCTAATACAAGAAATATTTGCGATGGCAACTCCTTCATTCCAATTAAATAGGCATATTATCGAATAATCTCAATAAACGTTTAATTTTATAGGCTGCTTTCACTTTTTTTTCAATTGCTTGTGCGTCATGTCTTTATAATAGTAACTTATGGCGGCAACAGAAGTTCGAGAGGCAATATTATTTGTCAAACTGACACATTTTATATTTATAATACAATTTTTTTTTAATGAAAAAGGAATTTGCCGAAATTATTATATTTGATGGGATTTAATATTGAACACGATAGTAAAGCGGTTCCATGGTATGATTCTCGTGAGTTTTTTGAGGTTTTCTCATGGCTATCTAACTCGGAGTTGGGTTCAAAATACATGGCACTTAATAGATTGCGAGTATGGGAAGAACGAAATCATGGAATTACTAAGCAGTGCCCAATTTCAGTTATCAGCACAATCCATATATTGTATGTAATGTTACAAGACAATATATGGGACTGGAATTTAATCAGCGATAGATTCAATGAGCTAAGTTTAAATTGTGGCGAAAATACTTTGGACTCTTTTTCTAAACTGAATAAAAGTATTGAGGTTTTAGAAGGCTTTGGGAAAGAGCTACATACATATATTTTGATTAATGATAAGATATTATCCCTTCGAAAGCAATACAGTTTAGCAATTATTAGAGTTGTTAATTTATTCGCAGATCAGTGCCAGTCTAAGACATATGCTAGATCAATAAGTACAATTGCAAGTGAGATAGGAATTCCGCAAATACTTGTTGAAATTAGACACCAATCGACCCATGGATCTGAATTACCTTCTATAGAAGTTTGTAGAATCGGAGCTATCTCAACTCTTTTCTACTTATTTTTTAATTATTGGAAGAAACAACATAAAATTTTATTAAATTCAATTATTTCATCAAATAGAAAAATCATTATACATATAAGAAGGCTAATTTTAATTATATCCAATCTAAGGTTTAGTTCGTGCGTTCATGAGAATAAAAGTGAGGAATTAAACAATATTGAATACATAAATTTTGATTTAATTAATGAAATCGACAGATTTAGTGAATTATTTCACAATGCACTCACAAGAACTTCCCTGGAATTCATTTCAACAAATATTAGAATCAGAAATAAGGTTTTAAATTATTTTAAAGAATTGAACTTAACGGGTAATTCAAACGAGAAAAAAATTGCAGATGAAATGCTAAATATATTAACTGATTTCAAAGGTTCTAAAAATAATACTTTTATTAAAACAAAAATATTAAAGAAATTTACATTAAAGTTATATAACAACCTGCCAAAGTTTTATAATGAAATATGGCAAATTTTAAATATTATTAGGTCCACTTGTATTGATGAGAAAATAATTAAATGTTTTGTAACTGATGAGATAATAAAAAGAATATGCCCATTATGTTGTCCTACAGCGGTAGTTGCTGTATTAAAACTCATAAATAATATGAGTAACAACTTAAAGGTTGAAATTTTATCTTTTTTGATTTCTGGAATTATTTTAAATAATGCAGAATTGGAAAATGAATCAAAAAAAAAACTTCACAATGAATATAGGAAAAAAGATAAAACAAGATTCTTTTTTTGGTTGAGGTTGCTTATTCCAAATATGAAAAGAACCAAAACAAACTCTATTAGATTAAAAAAAGTGAAATATGTTATAGATTATGACAAGAAACGGCTGTTCGAAATAATAATGTTGCTTACATTTTATAAAAGAATGGACAAAGGTGACAAGAAATTATTAGACTACAAGAAAATACTTAGTACTATATATGAATCTCAAATAACACTTTTTTTAATTTTTTCAAAAATGATTGAATTTATCCCAAAAAAGTTACTTAAAAATGGAACTATTCAAAAGGATATATATATATTAAACTTTATTAAATTTTTGAAGGAACTTAAATGTTTTGAGCTAACTACTGATTTATTGGAGGGGTTACTGAAGGATGAAAAATTCACATACATGAATAACTTGGATCTTTTCTTTAATTTTCTTAAAATTAGTAAAAAAAATACAAATAACAGTAACAGTAGAGGTATTTTAATCGAAAATTCTGGAATGACTTGTTTGCTTAAAACAGGTACATATTGGGATGAAGATGAATTTAAGATCTATAATTTTTTAGACCATACTGATAAAAACAACGAATCAGAAAATATTCCACTCACTAAAGGTGATGAGGCTTACGAATTGGAACACAATGGCTTTGAAGTTATCACAGAAGTTGACTGTGTTAATAAATGCAATTGCTTAGATACAAAGAGTGAAATAAAGCTACTAAGTATGTATGATGTGAATAATAAAATTACTTCAAATTACATGAATAACTGTCTTTTAAATGCTGAAAAACTTAATAGACAAAGTATTGGTAGAAGGGAGATTATGTCTGAAAGGGCACTTAATATCAATTGGGAGTCAGTTGTTAACTTTTCGGGATCATAGTGATTTGAATAAAATTTTAAAAATAAATAATGAAATTGTAGCTATAATTTGTCCTCTATATTTTAGTCAAAAACATAATTTAAAAGTAACACTTTTTGTGGAATACGACATATGCATTTAAGAACTATTTTCAAACTTTTATTTGAATTATCAGGATGAATTGAACTTGCATTTAATGCTTCCATTGTAGCTTTATGCTTCATATAACATTTTTATATATATTTTTATTAAGTTTTCCCTTATTTATATCAAACTTTTAATTCGATGAAAACATTCATTAATAACTCTAATTTATTTTGTATTTATTTCATTATTACAAAATGTTTCTAGTTTAATTAAAATTGAAATTTAGAGAGTTATGTATCTAAATAAACAAAAAGTTAATTGTCCTTCATATTTATAAATTAATCTATAAATTTAATTATTTTTATATACAATAAAGTCTTTTCTCGTACATTTCACTATGTGAAAAGCTACACAATAGTGTTAGTCAATAGCTGTATTATTAATGGAAGTTTAAACTCTGAAGAAAATGCTATAAAAGAAAAATTAAAGAACAGGATTAGATATATCCTCAAATTCTTTTTTCTTAATATTTTAGTATTATAATAAAAGAACGACTTGAAAAATAATCTTAACAATATCATTTTTAATAAATCAGACATAATTAAAACAGTCAAACTCCGTTATCTTTGCACTGAACCTACTCTGAAACAGATGTAATTCACATATCAAAATAATATTCTAACTTTTTTATAAAAACTCCTAAAATTCATCCTAAAAGTCTAGGGTGAACTCTTACTACTATTTACATTTTCCAATAGTGTTATTACATTATTGGAAATAATTACTGGTTTAGGCATAAATATCAAGACAGACAAATAGTATGAAAATACATAATTAAATACCCTGATTTTAAGTGATGAAATAGGTCTAGTAACACGGAATAATGTCATCAATTTTGAGAATCATCATTACTGTTTCAGTTGCAAGTTTTACAGAAGAGAGGTTTACAAGCAATGGTTGTAATACATTCTCTCTTAGTATATCAGTAACTGTTGATTTTCTAACATTGATTCCTGCGTATTTTTCGCCCTCGGAGTGTCTTTTTCTAAGTTGAGTTACAATTTCAATAGGGTTTAATCCTGCATTTTCTGCAAGTGTATATGGTATTATTTCAAATGCCTGTGCATAGGCACGAATACACATTTGTTTAACTCCAGAGAGTGACTTTGCCCAGTTAGTTAGTTCTGTGTAAATTTGGGCTTCACAAGCACCTCCACCAGGAACCAAAGCTTGCTCCTTGATAATGCTTCTTACGACACAAAGCGCATCATGTATACATCTTTCAGTTTCATCAAGCATTAAAATATTAGACGCTCTTACAAATATAGTCATCATATCCTTCCCTGGAATACCTGTAATCCTGCAAATACGTCCATTTCCATCAAGATCCTCGTCAGAAACACTCATTGCTGTTCCTAGTTTATCTGCTTTGAAGTGGTCTAATGAGGAAATAGGGGAACAATTAAGTGCTTTGCTTAAAAACTCTATTTCATCTCTCTCAATATCCTTAACAACTAATATCTTTGATTTTGCACAGTAATCAAGGGCCAAAGTGCTAACAGCTTCTCTTAATATACTCTTCTGAATAAGGAGCACATTGCAACCAGTAGCTGCGATCTGTTTAATCATTTTTGCTATCAGAACTCGCTCTTCCCTAAGAAGCCTGTCCATAGCAGTGTAATCTTTAATTATGATATTGTTTTCAATATCAGTCTTTGGAGCAGAGAGACAGAATTGTATTAAACCAATACGTGCATTGTTAACCCTTGTTGGTCCACCTGCAGTTCTTGAAACTTTCTGTTGGTGGAGAATTAAGCCGTCAACAAGTTCGGTATCCTCAATAGTACCTCCTAATTTTTTTACAATTCTAATATTTCTAAGATCAACAGTCTTCCTTACAGACCCTGCTTCACCTTCAGATATTGCCACCAATGAACTTTTCTGGTCCATTCTAGAAATACCTAAGACTGCATCAACGGCAATACGTGCTAAATGTTGAGCATTATGACTAACAACCTTTGAGCTAAGAGATGTACAAGCAGATTTAATTAAAGTAGCTCTATCATCCAAATCAACCTTCACTGAAATATTTCTAAGAATACTCTCTATCATGTTACAACCTTCCATGAAATATTGTGATATAATTTGTGGGTGAATTCCCCTGTCTAAAAGTGTCTCCGCAGCACCTAAAAGACTTCCTGCAATTACCACAACAGAACTTGTTCCATCACCGACTTCTACATCTTGTGCCTTTGATAATTCTACAAGCATCTTAGCACATGGGTGTATTACTGCCATTTCTCTCAAAATGGTAGCACCGTCATTGGTAATTATAACCTCTCCTTTTTCGATCATCTTATCCATCCCCTTGGGGCCTAAACTTGTTCTAATAATCTCAGAAATTACCCTTGCAGCAACGATATTTTCATGTCTAGTTGTTCTACTTCTTTCATTACGGCTCAAATTTTCGGTTGCCATTATTAAAACAAGAAGTATTGCAACTATTTAAGATTAATTTCCCACACTAAATAAATATTCAGAAAAGTTGTTTATATTACTCTTGTGTTTAAAATACAATGATCTAGTCTTCAGTTTAAACCCAATTCACAAACTTTATAAGCGGACCTTAAATAGTTTGTTTTCAATTAATCCAAAATCACATGATCATAATGTACAATTTGTCTACTTGATACCCGCCAAATGTAGTGCGCCTAATTATAAATTTAGCAATATGCTGGCCTAATAACAATGTTAGTTATGTGTTAAGTCATCTATTTGTAATGGAACTAGAGACATTAGTTGCTCCTATTCGTTGGATTATGTATATTTCATACTTTTACTCTAGTCAAGAATATTTATAGAGTATGTTTTTCTCTCAAACAAGTTATCCTCTGTCTTCCGGTAACACTAATCAACTTGGTGGGGGATTATTTGGGTCTACTGGAGTTGGAATAGGAACTCAATCTTTAAACCTTTCTACTAACACACAATCACAGAATAGTTTGTTCCAGACAGGATCATCAAATTTATGTTCCTCATTATTTCAAACACCTAACTCATTTACTGGGTCAGGTAATTCTTCAAACCTTTTTTCAACGACAAGTTTAGGCAATTCATCATCTACAGGAACAGGTCTTTCTAGTTCATTTGGAGTTGGTGGTCCTTTGTTATGTGGAACAAATTCATTAGTATCACAGACTCAAGCTCAATATTTGCCCTTGAACCCGACTGTTGGCCAACTGACGAATTATATTCAAAGTTGGAAATCTGAATTTGATGATATAGAGTTAAAGTTACGTGAAAATGACTCTCATGTCGAGTATTTAGCAAATAATAAGCTACTTGAAATAACGCGTTTGTGTAGTACATACAAAAAGGGAGTTGAAAGGAGAAATGAAGAAATTGAAAATATTAAGTCCAGACAATGCAGAGTTCAGGATTCTATAGAATCGATTATTTCAGAAATATCGACAGTACAACAACTTAGTCACGATCTAATTAATATATATGATCGTGTTAAGGAAATTGACCCGAAAAATTCGTCTCGACAAATACAGCCACTACGGTTTCCGCTTCCAATTTTTGAATTCTTTTGTGAAAATCTAACGAAAAAATGCAAGTATATAGAGGAAATGGTTGATAATTTGAATGGTACAGTATCCTCATTAAGAGAAGAAATGGTGAATACAACTTTTGAGGAGATATTAAAATATATTGTTGAAGTCATAAATAACAATTACGAAACCTTCTATACTCTTGTTTCTCAGTGTTCTCAATTGCATGACAAAACCGAATCTATTTTGAATATTTCAAAACTACACGAGGTTGGTAGAAATTAGGACGTAAATTATTTTTTCTATACAAAATCAAGCCTTCCCTTTGGGTTCAATAGTATTTCTCCTATTTGGTAATCTTCAAATTTTTCAGCCTGTTCATCTATATTCTCAATTAAATGTTTTGGTATACATGGTTGTTGATCGCCCTTAGAGTCAGTTTGCTTATCTTTGAAAATATTACTTATTTCACTCCATTTTTGTTGAGTTTCTTTCTCTCTTTGTTTTTGAATGCTCTCTTTTCTATCATTTATCCATATTTTGTATTTAGTTTCAAATTCTTCATGCGCCTCTTTCAGTTTGACGAGAAAGCTCTCAAATCCCGTACCCACTGATGAGGATACTCCAATAAATTTTAAGTCCCTATAAATAGTATATATCAAATACAGGTGAATTGTTGTTAAACTTACTTGTAGAATTCATACAATGCAAGCGCTGATGATCTACTTAAACTTGCCATGTAAGAGTCATCTGTAGACAACACAGAATCAGAGAATGAATCATAATCTTTCATCCACTTAGTACAAATAAGATGATCTACAACATCTATTTTATTGAATATAAGTATAAATGGAAGTTTACATCTATACATAACACTGCATGAGTAAAGCATATTAGACATAAACGTTACAGGCTTTTGGGATCTAACTGTATCAACAATATACGCTACCACAGTTGGAAATGATAAGGAAAGGCCCTCCAAAATAATTGAACCACTTGCAGACCAATTGAACACTTCTATTTGTCCAGGAGTATCGATAATCACATATTCCAAGTCAGTTTTCGATTCTAATATACTTAAAACCTGATCAAATTTAACAGAAAAAAGACTCAGGGATGTCATAATGGCTCCATTTGGTCCTAAACCATACTCTTTCATTATTTTCTTATAATCAAAAGTACTTTTAATATTAATATTAACCGGATATGGGCATGATAAAACCGCAGGATCTAGGTTAATTGTATATGCCTTCTTCCCATCCTTAGATAAATAGTGGTATAATGCACTTACAAACGAGGTTTTTCCACTCCCAGCCATACTGAAAAAAGAGGAAAAATAATAAGTAAACAGTTAATTTTGTTTAAAAATAAGATATATTATGACATTTTTCGGAATAATTTGAATATATCACTCAATTTATCGGTGCTATATAATTTTCAATGTTACTCTAAAAAAAACTTACCCGATGACAACAATAACTATTGGAACCTTTTTCAAAACGTTTTTAGAATTAACACCAGGTATTTCTGCGTTATCCACCATTATAGATATTGATTTAAAAGAGCTACTTTTATTGTAAAATTTTTATGTTACTTATTTAAGTTTGTAGATTTAAAGTCGGCTTTTAGCACTTAGGCGGTAACTTGTATACCACTTTACCCTGTTAATAGATGACTAAAGTTTACATGAGAATACAAATAATAAAGATGGAATAACATTCAACAATTTATAATAACTATAAATGTACATTTCGTTTAGTTCAAAATTCACATTCTTTATCTATTTAATGAATTATTAGAAAATAATTATTTGCACACCTTGAATTTATGAATATTAAATTGCACCCAAAAGAAATAATAATTTCTTACTTAAATAGAATATGTATAGTTTATGATATTTTAAAGATGTTGAAAAGTAACTTATCCAAACCTGTTCAATTAAATATAAAAGGTATTGGAATTTCTAGGGGAAATGCTAAAAAAGAATTGATTTTAGATGAAATAAAAAATCTTAACACACCAATAAAGAGAAAACCAAGCGTGGAATTTACAAATAAAAATGATATTGATTTCTTGAAAAAAGAAAAAAATATTGAATCTAATTTGGCTACAAGACCAGAACCTATTTCAAAAGCTGCTCTGGAAGAGGCACGTGCAAAAAGAGCAACAAAATCAATAACAAAACAAGTGGTTGTTTCGCAGAAAACGAAAATAGAAAAACATTCTTCTGGAAAAAAAGAAGCAAAACATAAAGTTTCAACAGAAAAGGTAAAAAAAAAGACATCTGAAGTTGAAAAACCTTTACATAAGGAGGATGTAAGTAATGAAAGTGTGAAGGTTAAGAGTGACGAGTCAATGGCATTAATGCTTGAAATTGAGTCTCTAAAGAAGCAACAAAAGATTTATCAGGATGAGATAAAGGAGTTAAAGCAAGAAAATTTAGCTAGTATGAGGACAATTAGAGCTCTTGAAAATGAGAAGAAAGAAGAATACCAAAGTAAAAAGGATATTGAACTTAAAAAAAAGCTTTTGGAGTCTGGACATCAAAAAAATATAGATAAAATACAGAACTTAATTAGAAATTGTAGAATTGACATTAAAACACAATTTGATGACTTTATAAAATCAGATCCAAAGATTAAACCAGAGTCTCACAAAAGAAAAAACAATTCGAGTATAATCAGCTTATTATTATGTGACAAGAGTTATGATAAAGGATTGTTAGACCAACTGATAATGATAGAAGAAAATAATGGGAACATTTGGGGACTAAGCTCTCGTGATCTTAAGGAGCTAAATTCTATTCTAAACTTCTACAGTTATGTTGGTATGGATGCAAAAGAAATAAAAGAACATTTAGGTAATTTAAATTGGTTTTTGGACATGTCATCTCAACAATATTCTAGCATTCCATATATTACGAATTCAATAGACAAGTTATACCAGAATGGAGTAAATTTCGAGGAGTTTTTGACTTTCTTATTTGTTCCCTTATTTTCTTCGAGCCATTACAGCTATCTAGATCAGTTGTTTAATTTATTTGATATGGACAACGATTCTTATATTTCAGTAGATGATCTGAAAAGTGTGTTGAGAGAAATTGAGTGGGAGGATGCATTTACAATTAATGATTTAAAATATTTACTTAGACAAATGAGTGCAAGTGTTAACAATGAAGAATATGAGGGTAGGAAGCTGCTTATTAGCAGGGGTGAGTTTAATGATTTCTTCAGGTCTATTTTCGATTAAATTGTATTATATTAATGAAAAATAATGATCAAATATTAATAATAAATTACTTGAAAAAAATAATAATTTGATAGATACAATTATATAATAAAATATTATTTATTCAGCCACTAAAAAAAAGAAAACATCTTAAACTTTAATTTGAAAAATTCAAATTATAAATTTATATTATTTGGAATTATTAAAAAAATATTCATAATTCCACTTTTTAATATAAATATCTAATTTTGTAGCAAAAATTAAATAATATGTAAATATTTATTGTTCATTAAATAAGTAACGAATTAAAATAACCTTTCAGAACTGTGCCTTCTGCTATTTACAGGATATGTACCACTTGTACCAGAACATGTTGTAATTCCACCAACAACGTTTATTGAATCCTTTCTAACCGTATTGTAGTCAGAAAACCCAGAAACCGATGGAATTCTATTATTTCGACAAAATGCCCCAGCTGTAGAGGAAGAAACAGAACCGGCCCTTTTGTTCCATCCCCTAGACCCAAAGTTCCCAGTTCCAGGTTCAATAATAGACCCTGTTGATAATATTGAGCTATTTCTTTTATGTGGATTTTCACTCCATACAACACTATTTAAAGATGCAAAACTAACGATATCATGTCTTGGTGGATGTACTTCGTACATTCTATTATGTGCTTCTGTAGAACATCTCCAAAGCTTGCCTTTGAGACCAGATTCATTTCTAATTCTACAAACCTCAAACTCAAGAGCTTTCCAATCTATATGATGGGCAGTACGATGCCTAACCTCGAGAGCTTTTTTAAGATGCGCTTGAATTGCCCCAGTCCAAAGACCTCTATCCATGGTACTATCACAAACTTGGAAAACAAGTGATTTTTGAACATCTTCAAATTCAATAGAAAATCTTTTCTTGTTATGAGAGAGGTCCATTTGAGCTCTAAACAAAATGAAATTTACGCTACCCCTTGAAGCATTTATTCCAAATAATCGATAAGACGACTCAGAATCAAACCAATATAAGTGGCACTCATGTACAACAACATATCTCTTTTGCCATCTTATTGGTGGAACACTGAAATTACTATCTGATTTTTTATATAAATATCCTGAAGTAAACAATTTAGAAGTAAGTTAATATTAAAAAAAATTGACTTAAACTTACCAAATATAGGTGGAACGAGATTTAATTGCAATTTATTCTGAAGATCGCAAACAACAAGAGTACCTCTTACAAAACGAAGGGATAAATCGTTGTCGGACAAATCTGGATCTGGCATTGTTAATTCAGATGTTCCAATCAATTCATACATGGCTCTTCTTGCGTTTGTAGTATATTGAGGAATATAACTGTTATTTGCATCTGAAAATGGATCAATTAATTCTTTATTATTACTGGAATACCAATTTCGGCATCCATCTTGAAAAGTGTTGATTTTATACGAGTGGTCACGGCTGTTATAGCTGTATAATCCACTGCTATTCAACCTACAAGGGTCTCTTTCTAATAAGGAACATAACATTTGATTTGCTTGGTAAACATTCATCTTTTTATTATTTAATTGGGTTTTTGAACAATTTGCAAAGTTTCTGGTATAAGCATCATCTTTTAATTGCGAGGAAGAACGCTTATTTAATAAGTAATTGGGACAAGTTCTATCCCCTCCAGTAATAGATATCCTATCTCTTTGATTTTTAATTTGTTTTTCTGATTCATTTGATGAAGGATTATTATTTACATATGAAATACTGAATCTTCTTCTGCTCATACTTGTTGAATTATTTGAAGTGTCCTCAACTTTAAAGTTCCGAATATCTCCAGAAAAACATTCCTTTTTATTATAATTTATTTGTTCATTGCTGCTCCTGGTAGATGATTTATCTCCTCTTTGTACATAATTGAACTCTTTACCTAAAACCTCCTCCATTTCCGAATTTCTCTTTGATGCCCCTTTATAACACAAATCCCTAGTTATTTCAAGCATTGATCTGCTTAAGTATTTTGAATCAAGCGGATCAGAATGTGTTATAAATGGGGTTAAATTACCGAGTGACCCATCATAAGATGAAGAAACCCCTCCTGATGATCTTCTTGAAAAACTCATCTGAAACAATAAAAGCTAGATAAGATAAGCAAATGTCATCACAATACTATGTTATATTATAAGTACTGTTTATTTTATTTTTAATTTAATAAACATTAATCCAGATTTTTATCAATTCTATAGCAATACTTTATCCTTTGAACACACTTTTTGCCAAGTCCAATATTATTTTAGATTCCGTACTACTGTTTGCCCGCCCGCGCCTCGGCGCGGCAAAATTTAATCTCTGAGATTAAAGTGTAAATCACCTAGACTGGACAATTAATCATCCTAAAATGAAACCTAAAGTAGGATGTTATTCTATCTAATTACATTAATACATTTTCATTGTTTATTTGATTTATATCTGGATTGATAAATAATTACCATCCAAATCCAGAAAACCAGCTAGATCCTTCAGGTAAGGTTCCTGTTGTGGGTGTTGGTGGTGGTGGGGGTGTAGTTGAAGAGGTTCCACCAAACCATTCTAACCAGGATGAGGCTTCAGTCTCTGATTGTTTAACTGGTTCCGCTGTTGGTGTTGGGGGAGGGGCAGGGGTTGTTTCTGTGCCTCCACCAAACCATCCACTGAACCAAGAAGATTCGGCTGAAGTTTCCTTTTGCTCTGGATGACTTTCCGGAGCTATACAAATTTTTTCTGGTGTAATCATATGGTTTTTATTTTTGTTGTAATTTTCTTCTTGAGGAGAAGAATTTTTATTTATTAGACTTTGTTCCGTTTCTTCAGTAAATTCAGTGTTGGGTTCAAAACTTGTTTTAGATGTCTGATTCGGTTCTGTTTTCTTGTTTTGGGGACTTGGTTGTCGTGTTTCTTGTGGTGAATTTGCTACAGGAGTGGATGTGAACCAACTTGAAAACCATGAGGTTTCCTCTTGTTCTTGAATTTTTTCAGATACATTATTTATTGGTGTAGGTGGTGGGGCAGGCGTGGTTACAGAAGCTCCTCCAAACCAGGAGGTGAAAAAAGAAGCTTCTTCTTGTTTACTATCTTGAATTTCATTGTTCACTAAGCTGCTATCAGTTACAACGGATGTAACTTTAATTGATGGAATATTCTCTATACTGGTTTTTTCAACAGTATTTTCAGCCAAAATAGAATTGCTTTCTCCTAAATCATTCGAATTTTCTATATTCCCTAAATCCTCATTGTTTTTTTCTTTAACATTATAAATTTCATTATTATTCTCTTGCAATCCCCCACCAAACCAAGAGGAAAACCAAGATACTTCTGTTGGGGTAGGAGGTGGAGGAACATTTTTCACCGAATTAGGCTCTGCTTTCTTTATATTATGTGTTTTGACTGAATTATTTGGCGTAACAGTTGAAATGTCATCAACAGGTTTCAGTGGTGGAGGCCGTTTAACTCCCCCTTTTTTGGATTTCGACTTATTTTTTGGGCTTTTAATTGGAGTCGTTTCTGGCGCCGGTGAAGGAGGTGGTGCTGGTGGCGTTTCTACAGCACTACCGAACCAATTACTGAACCAAGAAGTTACTTCCGCTTTCGGTTTAGATGGTGGTAATGAGGGTGGTGGTGAAGATTGTTGTTTTGATAACTTATTACTTTGCTTCCTTTTCAATTTCTGTTGATATGTTTTACTTATACTCTTTTGTGTTTCCTTAAGGGCTTTAGGTTTTTGCTCACTTTTCGCTGGCTCTTCAGAATACCCAATCCAACTCCAAAATTTATTTTCTTCCTGAGTATTTTGTTTCAGTGTTTGTTGATTGTTGACTTCATCGTGCTCTAGATCTTCTAAAGTTACCGAATAATTTTCACTAGATGTTGCTTTCGTCGCTTTTGCATCAGAATAATTATTATTAGAATTAATACTTTGATCATTATTTTCAGTTACTGTTTCCTTCTTTTTTTCCTCATTATTGTTTGATCCAAACCAACCTGAGAACCATGATGTAGATGTTCCTGCTGATTCGGACGCTTGTTGTTTTGAGGACTTAGAAATCGATTTTTTTACTGTTTTCCCTTTAATACTTTCAGATGATTTCATACTAATAATTTCGTTATAATTCGACTCATTTTTTGATAATAAATTCTGTACACTTTTTTTCTTTAACCCACGTATATTATTTGCATTTCTTCTTTGAAATGAATGCTTAGATTTTTTTTCCATCATGTTCTGCTTTATTTTATCTAAATCGAGTTTCATATGTATAATGTTTCTTTTCATTACATCATTTTCAACATTAATGGAACTGATTGTTTGATCAGACTTGATTTTTTTTTCATTTTCCTTTTCATTTTTTGTATTTGATGGCTTCTCTAATACTTCCTCAATTTTACTATGAATCACGTTATTATTATCTATTCTTAAGCAATTTATATTTCTGTTTATATCTTGTAATACACTGTACTCTTTTTCATAATTTTCTTTAATAACTCTAATTATTCTTTCCTCTTTGTTGTTCAAAATATTATCAAGTTGAGAAAGATTGTTGAACTCATAGAAATGTTTGGAAAAATCTGAAATTTTCTCTAAATTTTTGTTATTTTCATTTCCTATTACTCCTTGCTCCTTTAGAATCAATTTTATTTGTTCCTTTAATAATGCCATCGTATTACTTCCATATAGGGTATTGTCAACTTGCTGTTCTTTATTTTGGTTAAAATTTTCGTTAAACCCAGCCTCAATATTATTTTTTTCTTTTCTTTTATTGCTGCTTTTATTCATGTTTCTTTTATGTTTATGTTTACAATGATGTCTATAACAATGACCATTGGAAAGCTTGATTAATTTATCACCTCCATAGTGATAATGTTTATGATAGTGTTTTGGAACATTTTTATTTATATTTTCATTCTTTTCTTTTTTACTATTAATTTGTGTATATTTGTTCCTTTTTATTTTCATTTCTTCTCTCAGTATATGTAAAGTTATTGGGTCAATTTTGTTGTTTGAATCATTATGTAAGCTGCAGATGTGACAAGAGCACACTGATGTTTTCATTTCATTTTCAATTAAATTTAAGTCTAAATTATTTGTAATTTTATGAAAGTTACGTTTTACCCTGTTTCTCATATAAAAATCTTCGTACTTATCTATCGAACTTGTTATAACGCTGCTTTCATTTTCCAAGTTCTTATTTTCACGTACCCTTGTTTTACCTAGCTTATCTTGGCTAATATATTGATTTAAAGAAGAAGTGTTCTCCATTAAACTAATTTTTAGGTTTTTATTTGTTGAGTTTAATCTCATAATTTCTTGTTTTTTTATTAATGCTTTTAAATCTGTTGGATTGTGCATATTCCTACATATCCTTTTTTTCGAAATTTTGTTTCTATTTAATGACTTTTTAATAATATTTTCATTTTTATTTGACATTATTTCCATTTTTCTTTTTGTTTCTATAGATGAGAAATCAGAAGTAAGTAATTTATCAACTTCTGTTAACACATTATTTTGTATCTCTAAATAATTTTTAGAACTTGTATTTTTGTATTTGTTACGTAAACTATTCTCATGATTATCAAAAGAAAATATGTCAATGTTATTATTTGAATACTTACTTATAAATGGTTTGATTACTAAACACTCTGTGTCATTAATTTTGTCTTCAAATATTTTATTACAGTTTTTTTCCTGTTCTTTATCAAGAATAAAAAAATGTTTAAACTTGTCGCATAAATAATTTAATGGTGTAAATATACCATTATTTACTATCTTTTCACTATTTCTGGTATTATTGAAATTCAGTATATTAGAATTATCTTTCTTTGTTTGAATTACTGGAACTTTTAGATGATCCTTTAGTGATAATCTCCTCTTCTGATTTAACATTAGTTTTTTATTATAGATATTTTGTTGATAGCTGATATCATTTTTTTCCAAGTTAATTCCTTTCTCTTCGTCCAAGCATCCACCCCCCTTATTCTCACCTTTAATTGTTGAAAAGTCGTCTATACATTCCTCTAAAGTAAATATTTTTTTAAGTGATGGCCCCGAACTTACATATTGTTCACTTTTGTTACCATTCAATATTACCTTGTCAATATTATTCAATTGAACCTTTTCTTTGGCATATTCCGCTTCATTCTTTTTCTTGTTTTTTGGTACTTTGCTTTTACTCTTAATCATTTCACTCCACTTACTCTTTAAGATGTCTTTTTTATCGCTTTTAGTATTTGAAATATCACCTTTAATTGCATGAGTTTGTTCATCTTTGATATTTAATCCAAGTTTATTATTCAAATTCAATTGTTCTATCTGATTAGATTTATCATCACTTGGCATATTTATATTTTGCATCGGATTTTTTTCTTCATTCTTTACATTTTTTACTTCAACTTTACTTTTGAAGATATTTGTACTGACATTAGTAGTAGATTCAGGTTTATTGTTTTTTTTTAATTCTTGATTTAAAATACCCATCTTCACCACTAATAGATCTTCATTTTTGCAATCGTTACAATCTTTAGTTAAATTTGAATCAAGATCCTTTTTTTTAATAGATTCTTTGTAAATGTCTAAATTCTGTGAATTTCGTATTTCTGACATTTTTACGTTTGAATAATCATTCTTACATTCTTCATTCTTTCCTATTTGACTATTTATTTCTTTAAAGCAAATATCTTTGATTTTTCCCTTGGTCTTTAAATTTGCATTTATCTGACATTCTTTACCCATATGCAACTCGCTTTTTTCAATTACATTTGATTTTCGTATTTTTATTTCAGCTGTTTCTTTTTTACATAATTCATTTTGAAATGGTTCTTTTTTCAAGTGATTAGACTTCATCTCTTTCCTATAAGACTCCATATCTTTCAATTTGAGTGTAGACTCAATATAACTTTCATCAAATTCCGGTTTATCTTGAAGTTTCTCTACAATTATATTGCTTTTTCCTTTAGAAACCTTACTAGAATTCTGATTTTCAATATAAACTTCAATGGGTTCATGATTATGCATTGTCCCTGTTAATGATCTTTCTCTAAATTTATTTTCTACTTTTTCTCTTAGTTCCTCATCAAATTTTGGTTTATCAGAATTACAAAATTTCAAATTTTTTCCCTTTAATATTTTTTTTGAAATAAAATCTAATTTATTTCTAAATTCTGAATCTTGTTTTCCCTTGGTTTTTATTCCAAATTTTGATTTTTCTACATTAATACTCGCTTTGTTTATATTATTTTGTCTCTCAATTTCCACATCTTTCATATTAAAGGATTCTTTTCGAGAGTCAAAAAGCTTATCTATATCTTCAATAACTTCAAGACTATCATTCAGGTTAATTGTCAGTTCTGCCATTTTTGAATTTTTCTTCATTCTTTGTTCGACCTTGTTTTTCAATTCTTCTTTAAATATTAACTCTCCAATTTTATAATAATTTTGTTGTTCTACTTTCTCTTCTTCCAGAATTATGTTTTCAAAACTACGTTCAGTATCTATTTCTTTTTGATTTTTAACTTTTTCAGTATTTATAGTTTCACAACTTTGAAAAATCTCTTTATTTGTATTCACACTATTATGATATTTAACTTGATCTGTATTTTTCTGTTTTATAAATTCATTTTCTAAATTCGGCTTGCTTGTTTTATCTTGTTTAGTAACTTTAATCTCATCATCAATTTTTATATCATTTTCATTCTCCCCATCTTCACGATTTAATATAATGTCATTCTGTTTTTGTTTGTCACTTTCGTCTTTTACTTCATTTGCTATAAAATGACCAATATTTATATTTATTTTCTCATTTATGTTTTTTGAATTCAATTCATCATTCTGATCTTGTTTATCATATACAAGTCCATCTTTAATTTTTCCATCATAAATAGATCCTTTATTCTCATTTTCATTAGTTAAGTTATCACAATGCATTCGTTCTTTAGTATCTTCCACTTTATTATTTGTAACATCTTTCTCCAAGTTTTTATTATTTAAATTATCCATTATGTTTTTATTTTTTAAACATGTTTTGTTCCTTTCATTCTGCTTATTAATGCTAACTTTTTCATCAGGTTTCATTTTGATATTTTTTTCTGATTTTAAAATATTACTATAAACAGCATTATTTTTCAGTTTTTGTTGTTCAGAATCTTCATTCTTTATCTTATTTTTTTTCAGAATTAAAATGCTATTATCTTTGTTTGTATTTTGTTCTTTTAATTTTGAATTAATCTTTTCTTCTTGCTTATTATCTATAGTTTCTACATTTGGGGCTTTCTCATTTTCACTTGAACTGTATGTTAAATTACCATTCTGACCATCTTCAACATTGATTTTATTTTTGTCTTCATTTCTCATAATATTTTCGGTATTTCGATCATTTGATTCACCTTTACTTAGTTCCAGTTTATGTTTATCATTACTTAAGTTTTCTTCAACATTCTTCTGATTTTTTCGAATTTTATTATCGTTTTCTACGATTTCAACCGTATTTTTGATATTATTTAGAATATTATCGTCTTTATTTTTGTGTTCTTTAACATTTACCTCTTTTTTTTTTTTAATTCCAAGCTCCTTATTATCATAATTTTCAAATAATTCTTCTTTTGAGCTCAATTTGTCTCTAATTTTCTCATTCGAATCACTTTTTCTATTCTTTTCGTTAATTAAAGTTTGTTTATCTTTAAAATTTAAATCTGAGTTGCTTTCAATTTCTCTTTTAATTGATGATATTATAAGTGATCTGTTGGAGGAAGAGATATTGGCTTGATCATCTCTAGTTTTAATTTCATCATTTTCAGATTTTATTTTTAGTGATTCATTTAGTTTGTTGATTAGTATGTTATCTATATTATTAATATTGATACCTTCTGTGTGGCTTAACATAATATCTGAAGGTTTATCGTCTAGTTTCAAATATTCAATTTTTGAATTTATATTTTTTAATTTAGCTCCACCTTCCTGTTCTAGTTTTATAATGGTTTTTTTCCTATATAGTATATCTTTATTTATATTTTGTTTTTTATTAAATATAACTTTTTCTTCCTTCTTATTCGTTAAAATTTCTGATTTATTTTTTAATAATAATTTTTCGATATTTTTTTCTTCAGGTACTATTTCTATATTTTTTTTAATAGATGATTTATTATTGTTGGTCCCTATTTTATCTTGTATTTTTACTTTTTCAGTTTCATTTTCATGAAAATCATTTAATGATTTAAGTGCAATTTTTATTCTTTCCATCAATTTCTTTGATGATTTGTTTAAATTTCTAATTAATGGTTTATTTGGATTATTATTCCCTTCTAATAAATTTATTCTTTTATTTGTATCGGGTATTACAAAGTCATACTTTACTAGGTTTTTAAAGTATTCATCGACATCAACTTGACTATGTGAATGTTTAACCTTAAAGTCACTTTCGTTTTCACTTTCCCATTCAACGGGGATCATACTGAAACAATGCTTTTTAAGCATCCTATTTCTTATTTGATTTGCAGACAAATCATCATATTTATTTGAAATTGATTTTGAATTAATTAACTCAGGCTCCTGAGGTACAGACAAATTTGTAGTAAAATTGCTCGAGGAATCACTTGAATAACGGTTATGTTCATCATTACTAAATAACTCATTTATTCTTGATTTTGATTCATTATCATTGAATAATTTCTTAACCTTTTCCAGTTTTAATAGAGGTAGCTTTCTTTCATTTTTTGTGTCCTCAGAAATATTTAGGGTCATCTCAATGAAAATGAAGTTATATTAAAATGTTATACAGCATTCATTCGTAGTTATTTTAATCTTTATTACTTTAATTCTACAGTTTATTGATTAGTACTAAGCTAAAATGTCTTTCTAAAAAAAAAAAAAAAGACAATTAAAACCACTCAAATACAAAACATATTATCATTAAGAATATTTAAATATTATTTCATATAAATAGTTTCACATCTTTATTCAATTGAAACCTGTATTTAAATTTAGACCACTCTAAAATGTTCAACACACATGCACCTTTAATTACCGCATGTTCCCGCCAATAGATTATTTCAAAATTATGAATTGATTTTATAACACTGACTAACTATTATTGAAAATATTTAAAATGATTCAGGGTAGAAACCAATATGTTGGAATTTTAAAATTTCCACTACTTTTCAAAATATTAAATGAATGAATAATTTATTTTATTAAAAGAAAATTAGATACATATTAAAAAATAGTACTAGGTCACAGATGTAAGTCAATATTATTTTCATATATCATAGTTAAAAGAGTTAAATATTAACGAAGTTTTGATCTTTAATATAAATTTCTGAATAGCAATAATTCCTGTTTAATCTATTTATTGCCTCGTATAAATCATACCCTCATAAAAATATATAAAAACGTGAAAAAAATATAAATTTATGCCCAATTTTAAAGAAAGTCACTTCAAATAATATATTACAAATGAATAATAGAAAAAATGAATTTATGAAATTGATTCTAGTCGGTCTTTTACCTTCACTAAATGCAATTATATGGATGCATGTATTCTCGAAAGGATGGTTTGCAATGTACTCAATGCATGTAATATGTATGATGATTATTCCTACATTTTTATATGGCCCTTATTTTAAATCAAGAATGTTCAGTTTTTTTATTGAAATTAAAACTAATATAAATTTATTAAAATTAGCATGTATAGGGTTCTTAACTAGTACAGTGGGCTTGTTAACTGTGGCCATTTTAAAACCTCTAAAAAACGTTCAGTTTTTTGAGACAATTATTGGGAATATAAAAAGTGGTTTGACTCTTCAGGGAATAATTCAATTAGATAGAACAAAAATGAGTTTATTTACGATTATATCATTTGTTTACCTTTGTGTCGTAAACCCAGTAATAGAAGAATTATTTTGGAGATTTTTTATTGCAAAAGAGCTAATTAGAGAGAACAGTGAATACGAAAGAATAGTACAATCACAAGAGGAACAAAATAGCTATTGCAACTTAAACGATTTTATAGACCTAAGGGAGATTGAAAGTGGGACAATACACAAAAATATAAAAAACAAAGAATTCAGGAAAATAATTAGCTCACTTTTGTATTCATCATATCACTTCTTTGTGTTTTCAAGCATAATTACAAACACATTGGCAATATTAGGAGCAATTTTATTAGTTTTTGTTGGAAGGTTTCTACTTTATGTATACGAAAAATACAACATAACACACTCGATCTATATTCACATAGGACTAGATATCATTGCAGTTATTTCCTTGTTCTTAATATTTCCTTAATAAAACTAACTATTTAACAATAAAAATTAAGGAACAATTTGCAATTTTAGTAAAAAACCAATACTCTGGGTCTAATTGATTCTCGGAGTTGGCTTTCTAAAGTTTTCCCCTGCAAATACACATTTATCACCAAGTTCTTCCTCAATCCTCATAAGTTGGTTGTATTTAGCAACACGCTCACTTCTGCATGGAGCACCAGTTTTTAATTGGCCCGTTCCGAGTCCTACTGTCAAATCTGCAATAAATGTGTCTTCTGTTTCGCCAGACCTATGAGAGACCTGAATTCCCCATCCAAATGACCTTGCAAGATCAAAAGCTGCAATTGCCTCTGTGACAGTACCAATTTGGTTAACCTTGAGCAATAATGCATTACAGGCACCTTTCTCCTTTCCAATTTTAAGGCGACTCATGTTAGTGACAAATAAGTCATCACCCATTATTTGAACTTTTTCACCAACCTGCCTTGTTAACGAAGCATATGCATCATAGTCATCTTGATCAAATGGATCTTCAATACTGGAAATATTGTATTTTGAACAAATATCTACCCACATTTTTGTCAATTGCTCACTTGAAAGGCAATTACTTGAATCCTTTGATTTGAAGCTGAGATCATAACACTTTTTGCTTTCAACAAACATCTCTGAAGCTGCGGGATCTAATGAAATTCTCACCTTTCCTGTGTAACCACAGAGGTCAATGGCCTCAGTAATAAGATCAAGTGCCTCTTCTGGAGTCGAAATATCAGGAGCAAAACCACCTTCATCTCCAATGTTAGTGGCACTTAACCCATATTTCTTCTTTATTACTGACTTCAATGTATGGTATACCTCAGCACCATATCTCAATGCCTCCTTAAAATTCGGTGCTCCTACTGGAAAAATCATGAATTCTTGTGGAGCCAGTGCATTGCCTGCGTGTTTACCACCATTCAAGACATTGAAGGATGGAACTGGCATAATAAATCTATCAGTTGAGTTCCCTGCAAGCTCCGCAATATATTTGTAGAGAGGAACGCCTTTTGCAGCTGCACCAGCTCTGGCCAATGCAAATGAAACAGCAGTAGTGGCATTTGCTCCAAGAATAGACTTTGTAAAGCCATAGTCATTTCTACTTCCATCCAACTGTTCTGTCATCAAAACATCGAGTTCCTTCTGTTTGGTTGGATCCTTTCCAATAAATGCAGGTGCAATGACATTATTTACATTATCAACTGCCTTCTGAACGCCCTTGCCTAAATATCTACTTTGATCTCCATCTCTTAGTTCTTTGGCTTCATAAATTCCTGTAGAAGCACCAGATGGGCAGCATGCTCTGAATACACCTTTTTCTGTCGTAATTTCTGCCTCTACAGTCGGATTACCTCTCGAGTCAAGAATTTCACGTGCCTTTACTGATAAAATAGACGACATTCTCAAATCAAATGAATCAAAATTTGATATTTTTTGTAGTAAAAATGGCTTAGGATTATTAACAGAATAATTCTGATTTAAAGTAGACATGAATTAGGATATGTTTTTTTACAGACCGGATATTTCCCCCCCCCTCCCCTCGAACATGTGATGTACGAAATAGAGCCGGTGTGCAGGCGCCTGGGCATTGTTTGTGTAGATACGACCAAATTAAAAGAGTACCTACCGCCATCTGATAATTTCTAATCAAAATAATCTCGGAAGCGAAATAATAGAGGAAACAAAATCAAATATAAACAAAGAAACAATACTTCAACAATAAGTAGGTATCGAACTACTTCATATATTAATGAACTAGATATTTCTAATTCACATAGGTTATTATTACTGCTTTATATCTTTAATTTAAAAGTCGTGTTGGTAAACCGTTGGTCTAATCATTTGTCTTCCTATTTGCCCAATCCATTCTTCCTTTTCAATTGGGTTTTCCGCTATTAAAAAAAAAACTCTGTTAGGGGTATCAACTCTAAATGCATTCTCCCTATTTGTGTCTTCATCAGCAGATCTTACTGTTAGGCACTCTGACAACTTCAGGAATTCCGTTGGAGAAGTTATATTACCACTATCTTTAAAACTAGCTAAATGGTTCTTCGTTAGAACAAACCATCTTCTACGCCAATCTTTAAGGAAACGACTCTGTTTATATAACCACCCCTGCTTTACAATCTCCTCTGGTCTAATTGTGAATTGTGAACTTCCCAAGAACATAAATAATGTGATTTGATCTCCGAATTTAATAAGGAAAAGTTTAATAGGACTAAATAAGCTACCAAAACTTAAGTTTTTATAAATAACAAAATAAATAAGTTATTAAAGCAACAAATCTCAAATAAACACTGAAGTGATTAATATTATAAACAAATCATGGAATATAAAAGATTAAATGCCACGCTAATAATAACTTGAATGTACCGGATGATTTCGGAATTAGAATCCTTTAGCTTAATATAGCAAAGGTACTGGCGCCTTAACTGATGTTATTTGTATACCAAGAACAAAATGGCGGTAGTGTACCGTTCGAATTACAGTGAACATAGTTTAAAGAGCTCAAGTATATTGCAAAAAACTTATTTAAATGTTGAAACATTCTCAGACTCTGCTATTCCATAAACATGACTATTTTCTACTGGGTTTTCTGTGTATTCGAAGTATTCATTCTGCGTTTCTGTTTCAGCCTGCCAATTCTCAACTTGATATTCAGATAGGTCGGGAACTTCTGTATATTCACCTTGAACAACAATGTTTTTCCCAAGTTTGTCTACAAAGTACCCTTTATCTTCTTCCTCTTCTTGGAGCTCACCTTGTTCATATACTTGGCTTTCAATATTTTGGTCTTCGAATTGTTTTTGAGAATAGTCTTGGTAAATTTGCAAGTAATTTGGATCGTAGTAGTATACTGTCTCAAATTGCTCCTCTTCATCTTGGATATATAAATCTTCTGTTTTTGTAATCTCTAGTGGGACAGGGAGTTCTGGGTCAATGTTCACGTTTGATTCTGCTTGTTTTTGAACAGTTAGTTGTTTGTTCTCATTTTTAAAGTTGAAGTAGAACAAATCACATTCGTCACCATTTTCACCTTCATCAACCTCTACTTGATAATTTTCAAACTCATCTTCATCAGAACTACTACTACTGCTATTATAACCAAGGAATATCCGCTTATTGTACTCATTGACAAATATGTGGTAAAATGGATTTGAATAGAAATCTTCTAGAAGTTTTAAATGCTCTTCTTCTATAAAATCGGGAACCTTTACTGGTTGTCTGAACCTACTTTTTGCATTTTTCTTTATTTCATCAACAACGTCAAGTTTGTCTTTATCAAGAACAAGATTCTCAAATGAAGATTTTAACTTATCCTTATAATTAATGATTATATCACTTATTTTATTCAAAGTGCTTCCACAAGAAGATTTAAAACTATCTTTCCTATCAAAAGCCGAATAAATTATTTCAGAAAAATGATCAAGTGCATTGCTTCTGGCAATATCAATATTCCTTTGTTCTTTGTTATTACTGATTATCATTGATAAAAAGTTAAGTTTTTCATTAGGAATTAGACTAAGTTTATCGTTAATGTTTCTTAATATTTCTTTATTAGCCAAGTTTCTTGTGTCTACTAAGTTCGATTTTCTTAATTCATCAATGCTAGTATCTGTAAAGAATCCTTTGTTTGCTTTGTTTAGTTTTCTTTTATCTTTGCTTGATAAATTTTTTAAATCTGATTCTACCTCAATCTTCAGTTCACGCAAAGTTATAATACCTCTTTTTCGGAACGGATTATACCCCATATCTAAAGTAGTGTTACTTTTTAGGCCAGAACATTTGGTCCAAATATAAAAAAATTTTTTTAGAGCACAAATATGGTTGTGTTGTACAATACTAGAAAGCTTATAACAAGGTAAAATATTTTTAAATTTAGAGATAATGCTGCTTGCAACTTCTTCAGCATTCACAATATTTTTTTTCCAGAATAAATCATCATTTTTAGAAATAGCATTTGTATTTAAACATCTGAAAGCATATTTCAATCTCTTTAAAATAATATGTTTTAAAAGTGACGCACCAGCAAATATTTCACACCCTAATTTATTTTTTAGATTGATTCTTGCTTGAAGTTGTAATATTCTGAACGAGTATACCAAGTTTCTTTTTATTATATTTTTAAATACGTAATCCAAATTGCCAACACCATTACCTAATTCTAAAGAAGACTTTACAGCTCTTGTTAATTGATCTCTTGTGAGTCTCGCATTGTCTCTTTCCATTTCTCTTAATCTCAACTTTTCATCTTTCATTTTAACCTCTTCTTGAAGATCTCTAATATATTTTTGAAATGCAAGTGCATTCTCCCCAGAAATTCCCTCTTCTGTTACCTCCATTCTATTTATTAATTTTGGCTTAATAAATTTTGATATTGAAGCTGTTTCATTTATTACACTTTGAACAGCACTTGTGTTACGTAAGTTTTCAATAGTATTTATTTCTTTATAATCATTATTAAAATCTTCGCTATCTTCCAATCTGTTTTTAACAATCCTTTCATTTTCAAAATCAATGTTGTAAGTTTTACCTAAAGACGTCATGAACAATTTCTTCAAATATTCATGATCTTGATTCTTAATATCCACGTTATAAAGTCCCAAAATTGAATCCTCATGAGCTTTTTGTTGAGTGGAATCTTCCTTTTCTTTTGAAATTAAGTTAGCCATTTTACCCATCCCATGGTCTCTTAGCCAAGTTAATGTCTCCATAGGCTTCAACTCTCTTATGTCAAATTTAGTTGTTTCATTTATAGCAAATTCTGAACCTTCACTAGTTTCTGTATTTGAATTTCCATCACTCTCTTCCAAACTATTCTCTCCGCTTGAGGACAAATCACTATTTGGTTCATCATGGGAGCCATTAGTTGACAACTTGTTAGAAACATTATAAATTGCGTTTTTAAAATTAATCGTATTCTTGTTTGTTTTCGTGTAATTTTCAATATTATTCTTCTCGATAGGTCTTTCACCATCTATATCAGTGAGCCCGTCATATTGACATTTGAGATCTATAGCTTTACCATTTTCAATATTTTCAGATAAACCATTATTTTTAGACAATTCAATTAAGTTTGATCCTATAGATGATATTTTTTTTGATAAATTTCTGTTTGTTTGTGTTCCAGATTCCATATTCTCCATTTTTATCTGTCGTCTAGATATGTTATGTCACTTTCTGTATTTTAATTCTGATATAAACTTTAACGAGTCAAACTCCCAATTCTTCCAACCATTAATTTCACAGACATCATCATATCCAGAAATAATATCTGTTTCAGAAACTTCTCTTTTCACACAAAGTCCATAATTTAATTTATATAAAATATTTTGCATCTCTACACACAATTTAACAATATCAATGCCTGAGTTTTCCCGCTCCATGCAAAAGCACCATCCCCACTGCTTGAAAAAACCCTTTAAACTTAAGCCTACAACAGAAGAGAAGATAAATATCCATGCTGCCATTTTATATTTATAGGATTGCTTATTTAGTTTTATACTTCCTAAATTAGATATTTTCTCGTATATTTGGAATACTTTCTTGAAAGTATCCCATTTGAATTTTATAATCAAAACTAAATAATTCATAAACGCAACTCTATGATTTTGTCTCCACCTCAAATCAAAATATTTGATAGTTTTATCCTTGCAAGTTCCATATTGTTTTATCTCAGTCAAGTACTCAACTGTTTGATTGATATTATCCTTGATATATTCAATTGTAAATGGGTCTATATTAGGATGTAAGGTAAAATATGTATATAAAGTGAAAAAATTAACAGTAACTTCTTCTGTACCACTAAATGTCCAATCTGAAGATTGTCTATTGTGTCCTATTTCGTGATACAATCCCCAGTTCCCTTCTTCCTTCAATTTTCTTAAGTCAAGTAATCCTCCCTTGAAATCCTTTTCAACAATATCTAAGTGTGTCACAATAGGGTATCCTAAAAATTGAATATCAATAACAACAAAAAAAATAACATAATTTAAACTTACCACTATGCATATACCCTGCTGATATTTGTATGTCGCATACTATTCTCTCTTTAAGCCATTTTTTGTTCGGAAGAAGTTCATCTTGAGTACAAACAACTTTATCCAAAAAATCTAGTAAATCACGGATAAAAGACTCGCTTATATTTATAACAACACAAGTTGGAAGTGTTAATATAATCTTTTTACCCTGAAGCTCGATCCAATGTGGGAAATCATTTTTTTTTAATTTTTTTAGAGTACTAGTTATTATATTCCATTTGGCTTCTTCGTCTATAACCACCCTATTATCAAAGTCTTCTTTTTCATGGTAAGTAGTTGAATATATAGGTGATAATACCAACTTTCTATTAATATTTGTTGAAGTTATAGTTAGGAATCCTATTTTTAAATTACGAAAACTAATATTGCAATTGTTTGAAAGGTTAACCTCGGATGAATTTGAATCAGAGAAATACTTAAAATACACTATTCCATCACAAGGTGACTCTATATTAATATACTTTGACTTTTTAATATTCCAATTATACTCTTTATAAATAATTGGAATTCTATTTAAAATGTCAACTTTTTTTAAATTTAATTCATCTGTATGACATCCTATTAATATTTTTGCATTAAAATCTATTTTTAAAATATCGCAAAATGGGGTGAAATGTATTTCAATTACATCTTTGTATCTTAAATAAATACCAGTATTTTGCCATTCATTATAAATCTCATACACGGGACATTTTATTTCTTCCGATAAAAGAAGATGACTTAAATTATGTTGAGTATTACAACTGAAGTTGAATCCCATAAAACCACTAAATTTCCAGAATAAATTATTGTTTATCCACCTATCAAGAGAATCGAATGAATAAAAAAATTTACCATCTATTAATAATTCTTTTGAGTTGAATTCTTTAATTCTGTATTTTGTAATTGTTAGATGTAAAAAAGTAAGTCCTTTGTTTTTATTAAATGGTGGAATAATTTCTAAATAAAGTTCATTGTTTAATAGCTCAATTATAAATAATATTGTTTTTTGCATTTCGAAAGATATTTTTTGATTAAAAAAAAATAATTCTATATCTTTAATAAGAAGCAACATCTCATTTTTTCCAATATTAACATTATTTTGTCCATATTCCTTGATTTCATGCATAACTTTGCTCCAATAATAATAACTATTTGAAAGAACAGTGCTTTCAATATATGGTTCTATATAATCCAACTTATTCCAGAAATATTCGTTAGTAAATATTAGACCGAATTCTTTCATTAAGATATTACAAAGTGATTTATCCTTAATGCTATTTACTCCGATTGTATATTCCCATCCCCAAGGGCATTTACCAATTATAACTATTTTACCAGAGTAAATACACTCTCTTAGTATTTCCATAGAAAGAGTTAGCTCATTTTCAGATCTTTGCTTCTCACTATTTCCATTAATAACAATAATTCCAATATTTTGATTGAATGCTAGTTCAACTATATTTTCAAAAGATATTTCTACATAGTTAGAATATTTACAGAAATACATTTCTGTAGAAATGGTTACATTTTCAACAAATCTGTCTGAATCACAATCATTGAAACCAAGAAATCCCATTTTAATATCTTGAATCTTTAAATCCATAAATTTTCTCAAATTTTTTAATATTATCCCTATTAAGTTCTGTCCTTGATTATTAAGTATGAAACTTTCATGAGAAAAACATAAAAGAAAGCTATAACCTGATAAATAAGCTCCAGAACACCAACTGAAATCACATTGTCTATCACTTTCTCCTGATAACAAACCTATTGTTTTTTTACCAAAACAATGGACTTGCCCTGGTGTTCCTATTATATTTATTTTATTTGCACCTTCAAGCAACATTTTTCTAAGTGCATATTTGTTATATTTTAATAGGCAGTCATTCCAAACCAAATTAGTTCTTTCATTTCTAACAATATCATGAATATAGTAATTTGAATGTTCAACTTGTAGTTTAAGTAACAAGTATCCACTATTATACTCTCTATTAATAATCTGTATAGCATAAATGTCTTTTCTAATATTATGCTGTATGTACTCTATTTCACTCCAAACAGTATAATCATTTATAAACAAAAAATAATCATCCCATTTCAAAGGTTCAATATTTAAGTCTAAATTTGATAAAATATCTTCATTTGTACATCTATAAACTTTTAATTTTATTTTCTCAAACCCATAATTCTTATGTTCAAACCTGCTTTTAATATGTATTTCAAATTTTTCAATTTCTTCATTTTCATTTCTAACTAAACTCAACCAATTTCTCGGACTCACCTCCATTTACAAAGTAACTTAGCGTCTAATTTCCTACAAATTTAACAATAGTAGGATTATCGCAAAAAAAAAAAAGGAAAAATGCCAAATTTTTGAGGTGTTTATTCTTTGAGAAAAAAACAAAGTACCAATTAATTCATCAAAAAAAGTTAGAAATGTCGATAATTTGATATTGTAAATATTAAGTTATCAAGTATATTAATATTTAATGAAAAAAGCTCAAGTTTGAAACTAAGACAAAAATGAAAGATATAAAAATTTGTAGCAGGGTTTTGACTCAAATACCTTTTATAGTTCCCGCAGTTAACTGAGGTTTGAGGACAAAAAGTAAAAAATTACCAAAATTATCCTCTAAAAAGGCAGCCTTAAGGACCCTGCAATTAAATAGTAATTCTGAGTGTAGTACACACGTCGAAAATACTACAGAACAAATCAAAACATTCGTTCAAAAAAATCAGTATTCCGTGGTGTCTGGTCAGTATAGCTACTAAAAATTCACTTATTCATTGATATGTAAAATGAATATGTCAATTAAATTTATACTGAAATTCTCCACGAAGTTAATAGATTTATCAAAAATATAAATTACAGAAAAAAATTAACAAGGCGGGTATTTTTATTGAATATTTTCAAGTATTCGTTAAGCACGTTTTTTCTGTAAATGCTTTTTTTTCTTCTTTTTTTTAATATGTTTTGGTATTTTTCTAGACCTTCTCTCTCTATTATCTTGTTTTATCTTTTGTTTCCATTCTTTTTTTGTAAAATTTTTAGGTATGTTCCCATCAAATTTAAGTTGCCTTTTGTCGTCTATCTCATCTTCACTTTCAGGGCCAGATGTGCTAATTTCAGAACTCTCTTGAAGCTTGTTTAAATCTATAATTGTATTATATGAGTCATTGTCATCTGAATCCTGAATTGCAGTCCGTTTTTTAACTTTTGATTTAGTAGAGGAAGACTCGCACGAGTCTTTATTATTGATTTCAACATTTGAATTGTCACCTTTAAAGTCGCTATAATGTTCATTAGATTTATTATCTATATCATCATTACAAATTAAGTGCCCATACAATAATTTCTGACCACATTCATTCCTATCGAATTCCATTTCAAGTGTCTTTCTGTCAAGTATTTGATTTAAATGCAAAGGTATCCATGTATTTAAGAAAATTTTATTTTCATCTTCGTTTTTTGAGATTATTATGTCTTTTTCAGTAGAAGAAAAAATATCAAGTTTCGGATTACTATATTTTTCCTCATTATTAACTATATTCCTAGTAATGAGAAATAAAATTGCTAAAAAAATCTTACTATTATTATGTGTGCTTAAAAGTATTTCATCTTTTTTACTATTAAGATAAGAAGATTTTAAGTCATTTTCTCTCTCAAAACTGTCCATCATTGGCCACACAAATTCATTTGTCTCGAGAACATTTAAAACTATTTGTTTTACAACACGATTTAATTCATTTTCTACAGAATTTAATGAATCATTTAAAAAGTTAACCAATTCGATAGAACTAACTTGTGTAATTAGTTTATATAATTCTGTAGGCAATAAAAGAAAACTTGTGGAATAATTTTCCGTATTTAGAACCAAATTATTTAAAAAAAAAGTTTCGTCATCTAAATCACTTTTTTTGTGTTCGTTTTCTTTAATTTCTTCAGAAATTAATTCTTTTCTAGTTTGAAATACTCTACTAAAAAACACACTAGCATTAATGCAGTCTCTTTTTAAAAATTCTAATCCAAGTGGGTGATCGTGTTCCATTGACTGAGAAACATCAATAACATATAAGTGGCCCTTATAAAATAAAGTATTATATTCTGACATATCACCATGAATCAAGTGACATTTGTTAAACATTATGTGCATTATTCCAATCATTTCAATGTAAAGCCGAATCCAATTCATTTTAGAAATATTTATGGGTGCATCTTTTAATCTAGGTGCAACATTTCCAGTATTGTTTTTAATATTATTCATTTCATCATTATTTTTAACTTCCGCCTTATTATAAGCTTCCATATCAGAACCGTCTCCAATAAAAGACATGACAAATATATGTTTTTTCATATATATCGGTATTGGGCATCTCAATCCAGAAATAACAATGCGTTTAAGATTTCTAAACTCTTTTTCACACCATTGAGTCACCATTTTACGTGGATTCTTTGACTTTAAATAACCTCTTCTAAATCTGAACTCACCTTCAACATACTTGGATCTGTCTTTGAATGTAAGTACCGAGGTCTTAAACACTTTAATTGCTCTATTTACATAATTCAACTCTGAGTTATTTTGTATACAATTAATTGCATCTAAATCTTCCTCGGACAAACAATTTTTAGCTTGAAGCTCCCTTCCATAAATTTTTAAATCTTCAAATGTAGTTGTTCCTCTGTATACATTTGCCTCTTTACCAGTACTGATAGTCCCATACATATTTGTAAATACACCACGCTTTTTTGATTTATCTAGTATTTGAATAGTTCTCCTATCAAGAGTTTGCATTACAGTTGCTCTTGTATCTCTAGTAAGGCCTCTGTATCTGTGTCTCTGACCTTTGTCATCGCTAGCTTTTGCCTGATTTAGAACCTCTTGGTTTAAATTACAAATATCGCCGGGTAATACATCATATTTAAGTGTTCTATAATGTTGACGATACTTCATACTTAAAAATTATCATATATTACAAATATCGGATTGTAAATATACTGAAACAACTTTTAAACGTATATTATTTATCTAAAAAAGTTCAAGGCAAAAATAGACCAATGGAGCGCCATTCTACTTCTGTTAGATTAATTTTGTAAATACCTCTAAAAACTATAGAAAACAACTATTTATATGAAATATCTTTTTCTTGCACTTAAACTGAATAATGTGATATAATATGGGTAGGAATGCACTAAATCATAAATTAAAATCATTGTATTTAAAAGGTTCAAATTATGAAGAAAAGGAGTCTGTAAAAAGTAAAGATTCTTCTGTTGAAAATATCACAAGAAAAAAAATAAGGAAAGATGTTAGGGATCTACTAAATGATGAATTCGGAATAGATTCTGAGGATTCAGATTCTATAGTAAAACAATTTTTCCCAGAATACCCTCCAAAACTATCATTAAAGGATATAGCAGGTATAGAAGGCATTATAAAAGAGATACAAGAGTTCATAATTCGTCCGCTTAAGCATCCAGAAATATATAAAATGGTTGGAGTGAGCTCTCCATGTGGAGTTTTATTGCAGGGCCCTCCTGGAATTGGAAAGAGCCATCTTTCTCTTTGTATTGCTGGTGAGCTTGGTTTACCATTTTTTAGAATTTCAGGTACAAACCTGATAAATGGTGTTTCTGGTTCATCTGAAGCATCACTTAGAAAACTCTTTGATTGTGCAATAGAATCATCACCCTGTATTATTATAATAGATGAAATAGATATAGTTACGCCTAAAAGAGAAGGTGGTAATAGAGAGATGGAGAGAAGAATAGTTTCACAATTTGCTAGTTGTTTAGATAGTATATCTAACAAGTTTGTAGTAGTTATTGGAACAACAAGCAGACCTGATTCTATAGACCCAATAATAAGGAGAAATGGAAGAATGGATAGGGAGATATCAATGCCGATGCCAGATGAGAGTGCAAGAAAGAGTATGCTAGAAGTTCTTTGCAAAAACATAAGAATAGATGATTCTGTTGATTTTGAGGCAATTTCAAGAATAACTCCTGGGTTTGTTGGTGCAGATTTAAAAACATTGATTAATGAATCAGCATTAATAAGAATAAATAAGATATACTGTGAGACCAAGGGTATAGAGGGGGGAAAAATTGAAATACTAGAAAATCTAACAGAACATCAGGAATTAGAAACTAATGAAGTTATAGATTCGATTTCATTTGGTACCATATGCTCAAATAAAAGTGAGGATAATGCGTCAATGACAGACCTTAAAGATATTAACTTTCAATATCATGAGAATAAAAACCAGAATTCAGATATAAATATTGATATATATACCGTAACTCAAAATGATATTTTAGAGGCATTAAATAAAATCACTCCGAGTTCCAGACGAGAAGGTTTTACTACTATTCCAGATATTTCATGGGATGATGTTGGAGCTTTAAATGATTTGAGGGCGGATTTAGAGCTCAGGATAATCTCACCTATTAAAAATCCTCATATTTATGATAAATGTGGACTTGAAGTACCTTCTGGAGTATTGCTTTATGGTCCACCAGGATGTGGAAAGACATTACTTGCAAAAGCAATTGCAAAAGAAAGTAGTGCTAATTTTATAAGTATACGTGGACCAGAGCTCTTAAATAAATATGTTGGTGAATCCGAAAAGGCAGTGAGAACTGTATTTGAAAGAGCAAGAGCTTCCGCTCCTTGTATTGTATTTTTTGATGAGCTTGATTCATTGTGTGCAACCAGAAGTAGTGAGGGAAATGGAACAACTGAAAGAGTTGTGAATCAACTTCTAACAGAAATGGATGGTGTTGGTGAAAGAAAAAAGGTTTTCATCGTAGCTGCGACGAATAGGCCAGACATCATTGACCCAGCAATAATGCGTCCTGGGCGTTTGGATAAAGTTATTTATGTGCCACTTCCTAATGAGGAGGGAAGGCGTGATATACTTTTAAAAGTTTCTAAGAAAACTCCATTATCTAAGGATATTGACTTTGATGTTATTTCTAAGTATACTGATGGGTTTTCAGGTGCTGATTTAAGTCAACTAATTAGAGAAGCAACTTTGCAGGCTTTGGATAAATTAAGACTACAGGGTGATTTAATTTTTACAGAATCAGGTGATATAGAACACAAAATGAATAGCTTGTCGGGAATAGTTAATCAAGAACTTCTATTAAGTGTGATTTCAAGAATGAAACCTTCTGTTAAGTGCGAACAAATAAAGTTTTTTGAAAATATCAAACTTGGAGGTACACATAAAACTAAAAGTTAGTGACTTATCCTATTTTATTATATTTTTAAGATATATTTAAGTCGTAAATGTATAGGAATACATTTTTTAATTTAGTAGTTTCTAATTTTAAATATAATGTTTTTATATTAATTATATATGCGTTTTAGTGGCATGCACTTTCACACATCAACGTATTAATTTTTCAAGAGGATGGGAAAATAAATATTGAGTTAGAATGAATAGAAATAGAATAGCAATATTATTGGAAGAAAAATAAAATTAATGAACAAAACAGGACCGTTTTGTTATATAATTAATTTATTGTCTTTCATTTGTGTGTTTTAACTTAAAATGCGGAGGATACCAATCATATACTTTATTACATTTGTATTTGAAAAGGTTAACTCTCAGGTAAATATTATGAATGATGAGTATAGAATCAAAATTCTGAATATGCATAATGAACTGAGATCTAAGGAAGCAAAAAGTGCAACTTATATGATAAAGCTCGCTTATGATTATTCACTTGAAGGATATGCAGCAAATTGGGGAATGAAATGCATGAATGGACAATTTCAACACTCTCCACAGACTTGGCCAAACCGTGTAAGCCCTGGTGAGAATTTGTATGCAAGTAGCATTGATGTTTCGAAATTATCTTCTTGGGATCCCTCAAATGTAGTTAAGAGTTGGTGGGAAGAAAGGGAGCACTTTAACTGGAGACTTGGTGGTCCTGATGGGGGGTTCCCTGTTGGACATTGGACTCAAGTAGTTAGAGCGGCAGCAAGTACAGTTGGTTGTGCAATAGTTGTTCGTTGCCCGGGATCTTGGAAAACGTATGTAATATGTCATTACGATTTCGGTAATTTAGGTTATATACCATATCCGAATTTTGAGATAGATAAAAGCTTACCACAAAAACCTTGTTCACAGTGTCCTAGTGGCTACAACTGTTGCGAGAATAATCTTTGTGTTGGAATAGTCAATAGAAATGTTCCACCACCTGGAGAGCTTGAAATAAGATCTGGAAATGGGGTCTGCAATGACTATATGATGAGACTTTGCAACATAAGAAATGGAGCATGTCCTCAAGGTTGTATTGATTTAGAGTATGACTCAATTAAAAATGGTCTAATAGTACAGCAATGTACGTGTACAGATGGCGATTTCACTGCTTCTCCAACTAATGCTTGGCAATTTAAACAGTGGTACAACAGAGGTGTATGTACTAGAGTTCAAGGTAATGATGGATCCTCATATTCAATCAAGGGCTTATCAGACTCGGGAGTCGCTTTAATAGAGACGGATAATATGAGTATCGATATTAGTCATCAAACTAATGAAGCAAAAATAGGGTCATTTTCAAATAGGTTCTCGAGGGATTTAGGCCTGCACGAAACAGTGCAACATCAAGAATATGGAATTAATACGAAACATGGATCTGGTCTAATTGTCAGTTCAAGTTTAGAATACGACAGTAGTGATGGTAAAATACCCACAAAAGCGGAAGCAAATTCCACATCTGGAAGTAAGGTTCCCACTAGTACAACAAAAATAAAAGTTAGAAATTTGGCAAATGTAGAAAAAGAAGCAGTGATTATTTAGTTTAATAATAATTTGAGATACAAGTTAGTATATTTTGTCAATTATGACCTAAAAATTTTCCACTGTTATATGAACAGCATTTTATTTTTTTTATAGAGATGTATTCATGTATGCATGCATAAGTTATACAATTTTCACTTTTTGCTTATAAATTTTACTTTGAGGGCATTAATATGCGAAATATTAGTGTTTATTTTTTTTAATTAAATTCATTTGATAATTGTGTTTATTAGCGCCATAAAAAGAGTAAATTCAAGTGATCATTTATCTATTTAAAAATGAATATTAATAATGATGTGAGTAATACAAGGGCAATGCAATTGCATAAGTTGAGTAAGATTTCAACAGAAAAAAAAACAGCAAACGAGAATGTTGAGATAAATTTAAATCGTAATATAAATTTGAATGAAAGCTCACTATTGAACTGTAGTGGTGAATTAATAAATTTATTGAATTTAGTTGAGGATTCAAAGGACTTTATATGCAGTGATGTAGATGAACAAATAATTATTAAATTAACTTTTTTAGAACCAGTTACACTCTCTAAATTCGGAATAAAGACTTTGGAAATTGAAGAGTATAATAACCACGAAGAACTAGAAAAATGTGAATTTTCTATGCCAAAAACCGTGAAACTATATACAAATTTACCATTAATTGATTTCAATGAAATAGGGGATTTCATACCTGCATATTCAAAATGTTTTGAAGAAAGTGATTTAAAAGAGTTTATTGAATTCAATCTACCGGGCTCCAAATTTCATAGAGTTAAACACTTAGCCGTTTTTATACAAGATAATCATAATAATAAAGAAAGAACATATTTAAACAAAATATCTTTAGTGGGAAATATTTTACCTTCTTAGATTCAAGTGGTCTAACAAAATTATGTTTGGACATATTATGTGTAGAAAACCTATACTAAGTTAAAATTAGGGAAAATTAATTACAAAATCCAAAATAGTTTTAGTAGTCCCTTTAAGTAACCAAATATTTCATTTTTTCCCAATTTAGAATCTCCATAAAGACGATCTACAAAAACTATTGGAACATCGGTAATTGAGAACCCAAGTTTTGTTGCTCTCGCAATTATTTCCATTTGAAAAACATATCCTTTACTTATCATATTGCTATTAATAATAGCTTCGAATATTTCTCTTTTGTAAAGTCTGAAAGATCCGGTTAGGTCACTTGCTCTAGGCTGTAATAGGAAACTGGCTGAAATGATGTTAATATAGTTAAAACAAATATGCAAGTTCTCACTTACCTAAAAAGTTTGCGATGCGACTAACCAATATTCTTTTCCACGTCCAACCAGAAACACCACCATTTCTAATATATCTAGAACCAGATACAATATCATAGTCACCTTCTTTTTGTTTTTCAATAAAGTCAACAATATACTTAGGTTGGTGTGAGAGGTCGCAGTCCATAAGTATAATAAAATCGCCACTGGAGTATTCAAAACCTTTAATGTAAGCAGTACCTAATGTCGAGAAAAGTTAAGTTTGAATAAAGAAATAAAGAATCAATAGACAGAAATCAGATACTTACCTAAACCCAATTTACCACTTCTCTTTATAAGTTTCTGCACAGTAAGAAGAAAATAATTGTTAAACATTTAAAAGAATGCAAAAACTTACAAGATCAACTTCTGGATAGCATTTCTGGAGTTTATATACAACATCAGATGTACCATCTGGACTGGAGTCATCTACAATAATTAACTCCCATTTAACACCTCTAAAACTATTATTAAAAACTTGATTTTTTTATTTAAAGAAAACTCACACTTTTTCAAAAGTTTCACGTATCAATTCTAAAACAATTCCGATATTCTCCCTTTCATTGTATGTGGGAATTATAACACTATAGGATAACTCAGATCTGTTTTTAGGCATTATTATTCATAAAGCTCTTCTTATTATATTATGTAGTGAAAATAACTAACATAAATATTAATTCACCTAGTAAAGAAGATATATACCAGTTATTGTAAACAAGGTAAAAATAATTATTAAAGATTAATGCGGTAATCATTTGGAAAACCATTTTAAATATTTTAAATATAGTACATTAAAAAGCAATGATTTTTTTTTGGCGGTGAATCCCCATCAATTACATGTGAAAAATGTGGGGATATATTCAAATTATGTCAAAGTAACAAGTTAGTAAATTATTAAAATAATTTTAACTGACAAAAGTATTTCTTAAAATAATATTATTCCTTAAGTTTTCTAGTTAAAATAAGGGTAAAAGAGGAAACAAAGGGTACAGTTTTTATTCAAAGATGTTTTGGTGGTTAAATCCAGTATCACCATGTTGTGATCCTTCTTTGACAGAACCTGTAAAATTACCCTTTTCTGATGAGGGTTACTCTGGGTCAGGTGGTAAAGAGGACTCAAAATTCATTTTTGGCAGGAAAGGCGATTGTTCCATAAAGTTAAAAGATCAATCAATTAGTGGTCACCATTGTTCGTTACATTATGACATTGGATTGCGAGGGTTGGTTTTAATTGATACAAGTACCAATGGTACATTTTTAAATGGAAAAAGATTAACTAAGTCAATTCCAGTAAAGGTTAGTGATGGAGATGAGGTATCCCTCACAAGACCAAAACTAATGGATGATAACATAACTTATCATGCAGTATTTAAATTAGTTTTCTCGAGTGTTATTCCTGGTTCAATGGAAGATGAAAAACAGGATATTTTAGACTCAACAATTATCGAGGAAACTCAGAATAATGATTTATGTGATAAATCCAATTTAGATATTCATGTTCAAATGGAAGATATTAACTCTAATAATGATAAAATAGAGGATGTTTTGGATAAAACTATTGTTGAGAGGAATGAAAGTATTTCTAGTAATGTTGAAAGAAGATCCTTAAGATCTTCAATAAATTTAAGAAGTCAAGAGAGAAAGTATAAACTAAATTTGAAAGAGGAGGGTGTTAATCCGAGAAAGAGTAGAGGAAGGTTGAAATCGTCCGAAAAAGATGTGAAAGAATTACATAGTTATGATAAAGCAGGCGAATATGATAATATGACTATGATAAGTTCAGACAAAATTATAAATAACACAGAAGTTGAGGAGAGGACAATCAAAACTTGCGATTTTGAAAGAAAGAAAAGTATTGATGCCATTTCACAGGTAGACAAGGCAGTGGATGATTTACCTGCAGATGGTGCACCCGATGTATTCGAATTTAGAAACGGAAGTAAAGATTCTTTTTTAAATTCTCCTCGAAGAAGTTCAAATGTAAACTTAGATATTCAAAATGACAAGTCTCCAGTAGGAGAAAGTGTGCCTGATTCAAATAAGAGAATAAAACCGAGGTTTTCTTCTATGAATTCAAGTGACATGTTAATGGATAAATTGGAGAATTTGGAGGTATTGGTAAGTAGAAAAGAAAGTTTGGAGAGGAGTTTGAGAAGTGAATTGGAAGCCAGAGACGAAGAGATAGCTCGTCTCAGAGATCTATTGGAAAGATCTGAGGTAAACGAACGAGAGTTACGACAACATAATATGAGTTTAATTGAGGACATGGAAAATATTCAAAAACAAAACGTTTATATTGAGAATGAATTGATTGATTATCAGGAAAGATGTAGAGTATTGAATGCTTCCGGAGAGGCTATGGATCAAACTATTTCTCAATTAAGTGAAGAGTTGTCTACGGTTCGTCAGGAGTTATTGACAGTTACTGAACAATTTAATAGACAAAATTTAGCACTTAAATCTGTGACTCAACTTACACAGAAAAAATGTTTGATGATATTGAGTTCTCTTAAGGACATACATCAAATAAACTCGACATATTCTCCAATTGGAGTTTCTTGTTCTGTAGCTATGAACGAGACCAACACTAATATGTCAATCGGGAATTCTGTTATAACCCCGTGGAGAAGTACAAAAAGAACTTTAAGCAGCCAGTATGTTCCTGCCGGAGTGCCACAAACAGAACGCCCATACAAGATGAGGTATTCTCCAATAAATTCGAAGGGGACTGATGGGTACGACACAAGATACATGAGAAGATCCTCCATTTATGGGAATAATTATTCGTCTTTTGGTGATAATTTTGAAAACATTAATAAAACTGGCATTTCAATTAATAATTCCAATGGAGTGAGTTTGTCAGGAGGGAGATTTCTTTCAGGATATTTGCAATTGGAAGAACAGCTAAATTCAAATATAAGACCAAGTTCTTGTGAAGTGAAAAGTTCGGTTTTATCTTTAAATAGACAGACAAGGGTCCAGATGAATTCGGATGAAATGGACAAGTTGGAAATAATCCAACAAGAACAAACTACAGAGGTTGACAAGGAGAATCAGAAGTTGAGTGATGCAAAAAGAACAAAAACAAGTACAAGAAGTATTGACTCAGCGTGCTCTGATAATCTAGAATACACTAACAAAGAAAACAATGTTGCGAATATATAGATGATTTGTTTTCTATTATAATATATATTGAAGTCTGAGAAAATAGAGGAGGGTTTATTAAGTAGAAAAATAGTCAGTCTGATCACAAATATTAAAATGTTTTAAAATATCCACTAAAATATATTTTAATACCTAATAATCATACTTTTCAGTTAACAAATCATCTTAAAAAAAGGAACATCTACTTTATTCAGCTTCTGAAGAATGTCCAATATTTATCGCGGAGTCGGAAAAACTCGGACTGTATATGGAATCTGGACTACTTAACTCTTGTGCAAATTTATCTAATGAAGACTCGACTATAGAAGCTGGTATTTCTTCTTGAAGAATAATTTCCTTGATTTCTTCAGTTGTAGGTGTCTCCAGCAAAGGAGACAGCTCTAAATCTTGTTCTTCCTCGGTAACTGTCTTAATGAATTCTTGTGGTCTTGTGGTGGTAGTAGTGGTGGTAGTAGTGGTGGTAGTAGTGGTGGTAGTAGTGGTAGTAGTGGTAGTAGTAGTGGTAGTGGTAGTAGTAATTGGAACAGCTGAGATTTCTTCTGTGTCGTCACCAGAGTCGTTTAATGAAAGAAGTTTTCTTTTGTAAATCCCATTTTCTTTGGTCTCAGTTGGAGTTCCTTCCAAGTTATTTTCTCCCTTTAATATTAAATTTAGTTTAATGTAGTCATCGTGTATGTCATATAAACTGGGAATGGTGATAGTCTCATCCATATTTACAAATTTAGAGACTATAAGTTCAATTTCAGACGATATTTTAGGCTGGGAGAAACATTTGCTAATTGAAAGTATTTCTGGATAAATCTCTCCAGATTTGTCGTAAATGAATGATTTCCAGAGATTATTTACTGGTTCATAAAATGTATTTGATTTTAATCCAAACATATATCCTAATTCAACTTCTTTATCAGACCACTCAATAAACTTGAGAGCACCGACCACATTCATCAAGATCGAGTGGATTCTCACATGTTCTGGAAACAGGTCCAATCCTGTAGCTTCAATATCAAATTCTTTATCCAGATTCCTGTTTCTGATATCAAGATGCATGGAAATCCTGTCTAATCCTGCCTTGGTATTCGGATTGTAAGGTAATCCAAAACCTGGGATTGTAAGTAACATAGAGACGTTGCCCAAATCATCATACAAATAGGGTAAACCGTATTCTCTCCTGTATTTACCTTGATCCTTTAACATAAATGATCTGTTTACGGATGATAATATTGACTCCAAAATTGAGGGGCAATTGTTGAGTACAAGTCTAAGAATAAGATTAACTGTTGACTCCTCTGATAGTGACTTTAAATCTTTTTGATCATTTGTCAAATTAACTTTGGCAATACCATATGAGCGACGAATATGAGAGTAATAGTTGGCTAATTTGATTAGTCCGTCTAATTCAGGTTCAGTCACGATGTTGTATTTCATCTCAACTTGCTTATACAAGTAAGATGGACCAAAATCCCACCATTTATCTGGGGAAGACGGCAAATCACTGTCTTGAATTACAACCCAATAATCAAATGCTTCCCATGCTGCAGAAAGGATTGCTTTTCTGGTTATTGGACCAAAATTACTCAATGCTATCATTTTCTCCCTAAGTTCCCTACCTTTTTTATGAACAGCATCCCATCCAAGTGGCAAGAGACTCGTGTCGATGTAGTTTTTCTCTAGTTGAAGGTAAATTTCGTCTAATACATCGACTGACCTAACTAATGTCGAATCCTTTATTTTAGAGGCCCAGAGATTCAAACTCGGAAGATCGCCTCGAGAGTGTAAAAGTGTAAGCTTTCTAATTACAACAAGCTCAAAGATTTTTCTTGCATATGTAAAGTCCGGTCTCTGATCTAAACTCCATTCAACAACTTGAACACTATCTGGAACAATCTCATCCAAAGCAATGGTGTTAGTATTCTCACATAAAATGGAGTGGACTAAGTATGCAAGGATAAAAAAGATATAAAGTGTATTCATATTTACTGTAACGCAATATTTAGTAACTCCAAAGTTAACAATCTATAAATCATTACAATTTCAGTGTAGCCGTTCTCTCCAACTATTTTATTTTTGGTACCGGCAAAATTGTTTATTTGCCTCTAATTAATTATTGGTAATAATTTTTATGCAGCTTTCCTGTTCTTCAATTAATATAAAAGAGCCGCCTTTTATTGGCGCCCTTTGATCCCGTCTTAGGTGATTACCTAGCCTGAGAGGGAAAATTGGGGCAAAAGGTAGAAGAGAAACAATGAAGTCGAATAACAAGTGGGGAGAAATAATAGTGTTTCTGTCTTAAATATGGGATTTTCTTTTATTATTTTATATTCTAACAATTATGAACCTCTTTTCTATATCTAAAAGATAAAATATTAGCTAGATTTAAATGAACACTACTAAGCATCGTTTTTGCCTGCTATTATTCTATAATTATCATATAGTTTCTGTAGGATTTCTGTTAGTTTGTTAACATTCCGGTAGAATTCAAGTGTGTTTCCAGATACCTTTATATTTAGGCGTTCATATTGTTGCATCTCCTTCAGGTCAAATGAATGCAGGAAGCGGTCAAGCAGGACTTTGAAGTCTGCAATTAAGAAAAAGATTTCAGAGGATGCTATTGAATTGTTCCTAACTATGTCTATGAATCTCTGAGACTCATAAAAGTCAATGAGGAACGAGTTAATCAGTACTAGTACAATTTCAACATCATCATTTTTACTCACGTGTACGTTTTCACCTTTAACAATAGACAAAAGATCATTTGTACAATTCAGTTTTATCCTTGATCCATATATAAGTTTCTGAGATGAGTTAAAATCATCATTTTTAATTCCAAATAATGTTATGAAAGGCGATTGAATACATAGGTCAGTACTAATATGTTTACTTTCATTGGTTAATCTGTCTGAGAAAAGCGTTGACAACTTTTTATCCCCACTCCCTAGTTTATCGCTAATTGATTCATCATTAATTATTTTATGATTTGAAAGAGGGAGGCAAAATTCATTTGAGTCATAATCAGAATCTGAACATGTAACTACTAAGGATTCCCTTGTATTTCTGAACACGTAGTTGTTAAATTCATCTATTTCTTGTTGAATATAGTTTGGAAGAGCAAGTAGCAAATTGCCAATTCTTCCAGTTGAAATTTTCTGTTTTAAATTAGTTAAAGATGATTTGTCTATTTGATTCCTGATGTTGCAGATAGAATTTCTAGTCATTGGTTTTGAAATGTATATATGTGCTAAAATAATTAACAGACGTTGAATTGAGTCGTTTGTTAAAAGATAACTCAAATTGTTTCTGTGCTCTTTACTTTGTTTATTTAGTATGTCTTCATCTTCGTTGAATAAATACTTGAATAATACTCCAGAGTGGATTAGTCTAGATAATAATAAATTTGTTCCCTCAAATTCAAACATATGTGAAATTAAGCCTGCATAACCAGTACATCCACAAAATCTATCTAAAACATGGAATCTTCTCAATAAGTCAACAGCAAATCTAAATTGAATAGCAGTTAATTTTCTGTGGAAATCTTGATTATAATCAACAGAGTAGAGTGAATCTCTATATAGTTTGACAAGAGCCTTAAGTGTTATAACTGCTCTATCTTTTGTAATTCCATTCTTTGATTGTTCACTCAATATATTCTCAAATAACATAAATGTTCTTAAAACTGTCGTTGGTGTCACTGGAAAATTGCCCTTAATTGTTGGAAGTTCTGAAGTTAATAGTCTGTTCCTTTTCCCTACTGAAATGTCCCAAAATACAATTGAACCTTGAACATCATAACCTCTTCTTCCTGCTCTTCCAGATGCTTGACGGTAAAGAAGCGGTGTAAGGGTAATCGAATCATTTATAAAAACAGTAGTTCTACATGGCATGTTCACACCAAGAGCCAAGGTTCTTGTTGAAATTATTATACACAAATAACCCATTCTATATAAAGTTTCTACTGCTCTCCTGTATCTCAGACTCAAACCATCATGATGAATTCCTATTCCTCTTTTCAAACCTTCAATAAAAACTGGAGAAATCTTACCTTCGCAGGAGTTTAATATATCATTAATTTCCCTTTCTCTGCCTCCCAAAACTTTTCTATCACAAAATGAAAATTCTGGATCATATTCCTCTGCTATGTCAATAGGCTCAAGTAAATTTTCCAATGCTTGAAGCTCGCTTTCATCGATCACAATTCCTTGTTTCTCTCTTTGTTGACGACTCATAGTATTCAGCTTCAATAACATATCCCTTCTTTGGATGTTTTTAATGTATTGTTCTTGTCTTTTTTTGTTTATTGCTTTAGTTGCTATAGTTGCTTCTTCAGTTCCATAATATTTGTCATGATGATCTTTAGTAAGTTTTTCAATAAGTGAATGGCCTAAGTGTTCAACTACTGCTCTCTCCATATTGAATATAATACATGGAAGTAAATTTTCTTGTTGAAGCTTTCTAACCATTTTCAATATGCTCTCAGAGCTCTTATATGGGGATGTAGAATAAGGAGATAGAATTGCACTTTTAGCCAATGATATGGAATTTTCTATGCTATTTTCATCTGAATCTGAGACATTTCTCAATAGTTTTTTAACATTTTCTATCCCCATGATCATTTCATATACATTAGAATCATTCTTTTTAGCCAATTCTATCATTTTCTTCTGATAACTTACACTTGGATTTACTAAGAGATTTGATGCAATATTATTCCACATTTCTTTTGTTATAGTTTTATTTTGAACTAAAGATACTGTTGTCAGTAATATTGTTGAAAGATACCATCTATATTGTCTTTTTGTGATAGCTATTGTTCCTGAAAAATAAATTTGAGGAGATAACCAAGTAAAATATTCTTCTATAATTTTTTTATTATTCGAAAGTAAATCCCTTAATGATAAGTAAAAATCCAAACAATCACTTGGTGTAAGGTAAAAGTCACCTGGAAGTCCATATGAAAGAACTCTGTCATAAGTAAGCGAATTTATTGGATTTAATGGATATAAATCCCCGTCATTATATACATAAGTTGACAAATCTGCATACCTTTCACTATATGAAATAAAGTGAACATTACTTGATGGAAGTTTTCCAATTCTTTGAAGCCAGTTATAAAACCCATGTGGATTACCAATTGTAGCAGACAAACATAAATATGGGCATGGGATAAGTTGGAATATCCTTTCCCAATGAACGCCACCATCCGATTCATTAATGCAGTGAACCTCGTCAAATATCACAAATTTAATTCTTGAAACCCATTGTTGATATGATGTACTCATTAAGAGCAACTCAAGCATAAATGGCAAAGTAATTAATATTTGACACTGTGTTGGAATGTTGATAGAGTACTCTCTGTTTAGTTTGCAAAGTAGTGATATTCTCGAATGGTTTGGATACATCTTGGATCCAAATCTATATGTAATTTCAGCATGAACTTGGTCTGCAAGTGCTTTTGTAGGAGCAATAAAAATAACAACACTTTCATTGTCATATCTCAAAACCTGTTCCATTGCATAGTAACAGATAAAAGTTTTACCACTAGCAGTAGGAGCACAAACTAAGGCTGAATCACCAGAATCAATTATGTCCAATATTTTTTTTTGCCAGTAATCTGGATTAAAAGGAACTCTTTGGTCTGATATACTTCCTGTAGAACGTTCAAAATCAGCTCCCATATATCTTAATTGGAAAAGAGCTTCACAATCGTTTGGTGCACTCATATTGATTTTCTCCTTCATTGACAATTCCTCAAATGATTTTTTAATACTGTTGTATATGCTAGAGTATTCAGAGTAGTTCGTGTCTTCAGGAAAGTTCGAGGGTTTATTAGATAAAATTTTCTTATCCTTTGATTTATCTTTATTCTTAGTTTTTTTCTTTTCAGTATTTGCATTGGTATCATTACCATTAAAAAGAGAGTTTTCATTCATATTAATAATGTCTGATTCCATTTTAAATTTATAATTTCCAATAATGTTCTTTGCAGAAAGTTTGAATCCCAATAAAATCAATGAACCGATTATTTCTGAAAGAGCATGTTTATCCATATATTTGTAGAATTGGTTGTAAGTTTCAATAATAAGTCTGAATAACATACATGTTGCAGATCTTGCTTTTACCATGTGAGAAATGTCTGGTAGAGTACCAAATTTAAAACTTCTTATTACTGAAATGCATGTTTGAATTGTTTTTAGAAGAACTTTGCACTTTGATTTTGGTAATTTAAATGATTTAGAAAGTCCTTTAAAAGAACCAAATTCATTTGTTTTCCTTGGAACTCCAATCAACATATCGTACACAGCAACCATAAATGATTCAGGGTCACCTTTAGATAATATATTATTCAACTTAATATCATAATGAATAAGCTGGTTTTCATCATCTTGCTTCATTTTGATCAACTTTGCACTTTCATTTTTTCTTCTAATCTCTTCAGCTTTAGAAGATAAACTTGTTTGGTTTGAATTATTAGATTGACTTTTTTGTTTGTCCTCGTTTTTATCAGAAATTTTATTCCAAACATGGAAGGGATTAACTACAATGGTTTGTTGCAATTTATCACTACCTGCTAATATCTGACCTAAATTGAACCAAAACTGTTGCTGCCTCTGATTGTCCCTTAGTTGTTTTTTCTTTTCAAGTTCTGCAGAAAGTTTTGATCCTTGACCTTCCTTACCTGAATATTCCTTGTGAGAGTTTGGACGTGTTTCACTTGGTCTGTCCATTTCCCAAGATGCTACGTCTCTTAAACCAGAAATTTGAATTATTTGTGTCAAATACTCATTTAAATCATCCGCATTATTACTATCAATAGTCGTACCCTTAACTAAACCATCGTCGGAAATCCCTACACCCAATTCTGACAAGACTCTAATTACGAATTTAGATTTTAATGGTAGTAGCATGCTATTAACCTTATCTTTAGTTTTGTTTTTACAACTAATGCTGTTATTTATTATGTTTTTACCGAAAAAATTTAGTATTTTTTGATCCTCTTCGCCATCAATGTACCTATTTAACACTCCTGTAAAGGATAATGGAAAGAATGGTTGGAAAACTCCAACAGAGAGTTTACTCCAGTATTGCTCCAGGTTAGAAGTGTCATTTTCATCAAGTCCAAATATTTCTTCAAGTAAGGAAGAACAAAAATCTTCTGAAGTTAAGTTCAAGTCTTTATTTTTTATAGTTGAATACCCAATAACTAAGAATAAGAATTCCGTTATCAAAGGATCATTTAAATCAGATATTTGAGATAAAATTGAACCAATATTTGTATTGGTATTGCCTATATATGAATTTATATTTTCTGTTAAACTTCTAAGCTGTTTGGATGATTCGTGAATATAAAGCGATTCGAGTGATTTAAAAACAGAAAGAAAGGACCAATTATCATCAATTTCACCTTTATTTAACCACTCATTTACTATAACTTTATATTTAAGAACAAGATTAGAAATACAGTGACGATCTTCGTAACTTAGTTTTTTAACTTTTAAATAACCAGATAAAAGCAAGATCTTTGAGTATAACAGAATTAAAGAAATATTGTGCATAATTGACTCATCTGTTTTGGAAATATTTAAATCATCTTCAGATATCGAATTTTTGACAAGTGATTTAATGAACAGGATAAATATTTCATCTGAACCTATGTGGTTAGATATACAATATTCACTAGGTCTAAGTGACATTTCTGAAATATATTTTGTCTCGCCATTAATATCTGATGAATCAGATAATCTTAGTGTTACTTCTTGTCTCATAATGTATTTATTTAGTTCAGTAAGACGCGATTCTGTTGTAGAAGAGTATGTAAATGCAATAATTTTTTGTCCTTTTCTCTCAAAATTATAAAATAATGAAACATTTGAGTAACTAAGCATTTCGAGAGTAAATGAAAGAAGTGAAGTTGAAATATCTAATTCATCAGTGTATTGTTCATCTTCACTGTATTCTTCAATCGAATATTCGTTTTGAGACCCATTATTTGTATTATCACGTAAAGTTTTATGTAATTCATTCAAATTAGTAATAGAGCTCCCATCTTCTAAAAAGAAAATGCTTGGTTCTTGTTCTCGCAGGAAAAACTGATATTCTTCCGAAAGCCAACTAGAAAAATGTTTGCTTTTAAAAGTTTCAAGATTTAACTTTGTATGAAGAAGAAGTGATTCCCTCAAAAGAGAAAGCCCTGGGTTTATTTTTGCAAGTATCTCAGAAAAATCATCTAAAAATATTAAAATAATTCTCTTTGCTCCTGCTTCAATTAAATAATTTATAAATCTTTCAAAAAGATAAATATAAGGAAGTGTTTGTGGAGTTGACTCAGGGTCAATCTCAAAACCAAATGAATAATACAAATGAATTATAAGACCCTCGGCGTTTACAAATACATTCTCAGAGTCAGAAACATCTGGGGTAACATCTGTTTTTGAAACTTGAGCAGAACTGAAGTACCATTTTAAAATATCACCCAATTTGCCTTTTGACTTCTTAATACCTAAAGGTGTATTGTAATTATCATTGCTTCTAGAGCATTCCAACAATTCATTCAGTCTAACGTTTAACGCCGAATAGTTTGAAGCATGCTGCAAATTAGTCAAGTATCTCATAGCTGTTGCTCCCAAGTTTTCTGTTAAATCACCCAAATTACCAAATGTTTTTGTATGTTCAAAATCTTCGGAGAAGTCATTACCATGTTTAGACAAAGAGTCGAAGGAACAGGATAATTCGTCGTCCATTTTTGAAGAATTATAATTACACACTAAAGCAAAAAAATCAATACGGCAATTCTACCCTATTCAGTCCTTTAAAAAATGTTTTGTTGACATTTAAAAAGAATATGTGGTGAATTAAATCCGTGCTATTCGACACTTACAATATTTTCAAATGAGGAAATCATGGTTAAATAAAGCAACTCATTTCAAATGACAAACCCGCCTTTTTAAGCCGCTTTTGAGTTTTGTGAATTCCCGTTATTTGCGCTTAAATTATGTCATTTGTTACAAAACGGAATCACAATGGGATTCTAATAAATTAAGGAGCGATTGTAATATTAAATGCTAAATTTAGATAAATTAGTTTTACTTTATATGATTTTAATTCTTTTTAGGCCTTTATTATTGAGTTAATTGTGCATGCATGCAATAAATATTAACTATTAGTTTTTAATACCGACCTGACATGGCGCTAATCGTCACCTGCGTTTTTTCTTTTTTTGTTTTTTTTTTTAATTGTGGGGGCATTTGAATGGCTTAAGTGGCATTTTCGGCGTGTGTAAAGAAATGATTTTATTTTAAGAATAGGAAAAGCTTCCTTCGATTTTTGATTAATATAAAAAAATCGTTTTTGATTTACACGAGTTAGAACAGTGATATTACTACTATTACCTTCACTGTAAATGTTTATATTTTAGAAACACTATTAAATGGACAATTTACTGTCAAAAGATAATTAACTTTTAATTATTCACCAAAAAAATAATTATTATAGAATTATTTGTATAATTAATGAAATGATAAAGTAAAAAACAATGAAAACTGTTATTCCAAATCAGTTAAAGAAAAGCAATAAATGTGATGTAGAGAATATAATGGGAAAAGTTGACAGTGAAAATGCATTTAAAATAGAGGAGCCAACAAATGTAAAAGTAACAAAAGATTATTTGAGTTTCTTTGAAGTAATTAGTGAAAAGGAGAACTTGTTTGTTGATGATTTAATTAATTTAAATTTAATCAATATATATAAGGATATTCAAATAAATGAGATACAGGTAATCGAGAACTTTGTTAAAAATAATAGATTTATTAAAAATAGTATAATGATAACAAAAGAATTATCAGAATCAGAGATTTTACTCGAGTTTGGCAAAAAAATACAAGGTTCAAATACAGATAAAAATAATGATGAAATGATATTTGATAGATTAATTAAAATTACACATATATTGGGTATAATGCTATTTACAAATATATACTTTTTTAATGAACAAAAGTTTGAAAGCGAATTAAGGACTTTAGGTAGTATAATAAGAAATGTACTACCTTTTATATATTATGACAACACCAAATCAAACTCTGAATTATTTTGGGAGGTTTTCTACCATTGCTTGGGATCGGTAAAAATAATAGTTAACGTCAATAACATTCAAGAAATGTGTTCTACACAGGTAATTATGAATTTAATTAGTGTTTTTTCAATTGAAGAAATTAGTGCAAAAATAATTCTTTTGGTAATCGACATTATTGTTCATTTATTCATTAGAAATTCAATTAATTCTATTGCATTTGTGGAAAATACGTTAAATTCAATATTTAATGTAATGGAAGGCATACCAAAAAGCCTCAAGTCACTAAAAAAAGCAAGAATATGTATTGACTTGGATTTTTCAATGCATTATTATGTTTACTTGATTATAAGGATAATTCAGGGGATATGTATTCCAAATGATGTTGTTTTAAGCAATGACTTCGATTCGAATAAACAAAATTCAATAAAATACCACAGCTTGGCAAAGTCAATTTGTAATCAATTTTCAACATTTTTTATTAATAAATTAATATTTAATAGAGTTAAAAATAAAGACTATCACTATTCAACTGGGAATGATATTGCAGCAGTTATATTTTTAGACATGCTAAAGGCATCATTAAATCCTAAATATTATATTTGTTCAACAATAATAACTGTAATATTAGTTCAATTGATTAAAATATCCAATTCACTTATTAGTAGCAATTCTAATTCGAAAATCAATTTAGTACAGATTGATACTTATTCAAAAGAACTTTGCATTTATCTACTTGGAATTTCTCTTTCAACGTTCCTAAAAAATATTAATTACAATATATCATTAAATGGTATATCAGGTAATAATAATGATAATTTAGATAAAGTTCATGATAATCGTGATATTCACAATACGAATACGAGTGGTGAAATAGACTGTATATGTGATATTTATTCATTTAATTCAGATTTTGGTGATAAAATCGGCTGCAAAATATGTGATAAAATGTTTCATTATAATTGCATCAGTGATAACACATACTCAGAGATTAACGAAGATTGGAAATGCGATGACTGTGTTATTAATGATATTTCAAATGAATTAAATAAAAGTATGGGTAATGATTCTGAATCAATCTCAGACAATTTAGATAACTCAAAAATACATGTTATTGTGGTTATTACACTTGACTATCTATATAGAAAAACTGGGTTAAATACCTCTCCAACAAAATTTGAAACGATTAATCGAAAAAGAATAGTAACTGATGTGAATAGCTCAGTTATATGTTCTTTCATATTGGAAATGGAGTCAAAGTTGAAATTATTTGATTTAAATAATACAAAAGAATGTGGCAAATTACATAATTTAAAGGCGAACAAAAATAAAAATATTGAAAGGAATGATGATGGTAAGAAAAAACTATTTCTTATGCTTGTTAAAGAGTGGTTTTCTCCAGTAACCAATGTTCATTCATCACTTGTAACATATTCATCAAAGTTTCCAAAACTACTTGATTCTTGTACAATAAGAATATGGAATAATTACTTATTGAAAGAAATAAAAGCACTATCTAGTTTAGTTTTACATTGTTTGCTAGCCAACATATACAATTCATCTTTATCAACAATGAGAAGAATTGCACTCAATTCATTGGGTCAAGTGATTTCTGTAAAACCAAGTTTATTATCTATAAACAACACAGTGTTAAATGCAATATTATTATCGCTTAAAGATAAGACACCTAAAATTAGAGAAAGAGCATTAGTAATTATTGAAAAATATGTTTCTGATATATATTCAATTCAAATATTAGGGAATAAAGATAAATTTGAAGACGAGAATAAGTTGCTTTTAAATCAAATAATCAGAACTACCTTTGACATTTCTCCATTAGTCAGATTGGCCTCAATTAAAATACTTAAAATAATATATTCAAAAAATCCAACTAATCTATATATTGGTTCATTGTTATTGAAGAGAGCATTGGCAAGTGATGAAACCCAATCGATAAAACGTTTATCAATAGATACGTTTATTTCTCTTTGGTTTTGCAATACAAGTGTAATTAATGAAAAAATGGGAAGCAGTTTAGTAGAAATAATAAATTATTCAGAAAGTAAAGATTTTAACCAATCAGTTAGAATTGAATACAAGGGTCATAATAGTTTTATAGGATATATAAAAGCAATAATAAGAAGTAATTCTGATGATAAAAATGCAGAAAACTTGATTTCAAGATGGTCAAAAATTTTGATTGATATGTTTTTAAATTGTGAAGATTTTGATAATTTGAAAGAAACTAAAGAATCAGAATTGAAGGATGCATTATTATTTAGTGAAAAAAAACTGAATATTTTAAAATCAATAGAGATAATAGGTCAAATATATCCAGAATCAATAACGGAAATATACCCACACATTATTGTTTATCTAAAAGACTTTTCCATAATTAAATCAGATGTAATAATAAATATTTGTACAGTTTTATCTTATATACTACCATTAGTTAAATCTATGAATACCAAAAGCATTGAAATGGATTTGTTGAAGATAGTTATGGATTCAAAATCACCTCAATTAATAAGGTCATCAATACTTTGCTTAACAAGCCTTGTAGGTGACAATTCGAAGGAGAATTATGTGAACGAAAATAATATAATTACACCAATAATAATGGAAAGTATAAGAAATTTATGGGAATATAAATGCAAAATTGAAGCTGACATAGGTTCTTTTGAAGTTAAAGCTTTGGATTCAATAAGAAGAAACGCATGGTTATTAGGTTGTATTTATGAATACAGTTCACCGAAAATCGCCTTAACATTTTTAAATAATAAAATAGAGAGAGCTAAAATAATAGAAACAGAATTTGGAATTTCTTGGGCATTATACAATGATAAATGTGACTCAATGAGTGATAGCAAATTGGGAACTGTAATTAGTGTTGACTACAATGTAATAGACTCAAGCAATTTTGTTTTTGATTTACTTTGTGATTTATTTTATTCACTAGATTGGAATCTAAATAAAAGTATATTGTTTCCAACGCTAATTCAATTTTTAATGAATCAAAAACAGTTTATTAAGACAGTAAAATTTAATACTTTGATTAGAAGTGCATTAAGAGGAGTTAGAATTAAAGAAAATTATGTTAATAAATTAAAGTCATCTGATACCGAAAATAGTATGGATAATGACAATTTAAACATAGCAAAGAGGTCAGGTCTTTGTATTATTTCATTGCAGGGGATATTTTCTTTACTTAAAAATTATGAATACAGAGCAATAAAAGAAAATAAAAGTAACCAATATAATGACGATCTATTAAATAATAGTACAACAGATATTTTAGAAGCTCAGAGTAATGAACACTCAAATAATATAGAGGAAAATACCTATGGAAGTAGAATTTATAATACTCCAAATAATAGAAGTAGTAAATCATCCAAATATAAAGATCAATTTGAACCCTATTCTCCAGTAAGTTCATCAACATTCTCAAACGTTGAAAATCTTTCAACAGTAAAAACAAATATATTAGGGTCTACCTCTCAAAATACAACTTCATCATCAGCTTCTCAGCCATTAGCGTCCAATTTAGATATATTGTTGTCCTTGTTTCAAGAAACTACAACTGAGAATGTTATCAGATTTAATAAAGTTCAAAAACAACAAATATCTTCATTAATACTTTGTATACTGGAACTGTTTAACAAACACGGCCTTGTTAATCCGACATCTATCATTCCTCCGATATCTGGGCTATTATTTTCAATAAACAAAGAAATTTCTTATAAGTCATACCAAATAATATGTTCTATGTTTGATAGGTTCCCTAATTTAATAATGAATAAATACAAGGAAATTACAATTAATGGGTTTATTTACTACTATTCCAATGTTAAAAATATGTTTGGAGTTTATAGTAAAGAGGATTCAGATTCAACTTTAAAGTATATATTTACAAAAGAAATAGCAGAAGAAAATATACAAGGAAAAACGAGGTCCGAGTTTTTGGGAATTACTTTTGAATATTTTTCAAGAATATATGTTGAGAAATGTAGGGGAAAAAAAGTATACAGAGAAAGCTTTATAAAAGGTTTTTGTAAACAATTCGAATTATTATTGTCGATCGATGAAGTCAAGTGCTTGTTAAATAAATTGAGTTCAAATATCAATATGAGCAATAAAGCTTTGTTGATGTTATATATAGAATTTGTTTCATATTTGATATTGGCACTTCCTTTCATTTATGAATCCGAACTGCTTTTGTTGCTTTATAATCTGGGAGAAATATGTGTTTCTTGTTCTCAAAATTGCAACAACATACATGAAACGAGTGAAATTATTGATGAATTAGAAATGAAAATATATTCGAACGCAATATTGGTTATTACATGCACATCTTTGCAAAAGATTTTAAAAGAAGAATATAATGTTGACGAAAGTCATATATCTAACTTCAATCCATATAATTCAATTCACAAAGAAAAACCCAAATATTCTCACTTAGATGTGGAATTTCAAGCGAATACGAATGAAGGTGTTACAAACATCATTTCTTTAAATAGGAATAAAATATACGAATCTATGGGTAATTTTAGAGAGAAACTATTCAATATTTGGGAACTATCTTCCAGAGATAGTTCTACTGAGAATCTAGTTGAGTTCGTCAATGAGATTTTATATCTGAATGCACATACCACTACTGAGAAAGTGACGAAGCCAGGTAAAAAGAAACTAAAGAAAAAAAGTGTAAAAAGAAGCAGAGATGAAGACCAATGTTCAGACACAAATTCATCTCAAAGTTGGAGTCCAACGTGACTTTGAGACTATATTTGGTTTTTTTCTTTTTTTAGTTAAATTATTTTATTTTTAAGAAACAATCGAAGAAATTCATTAAATGAACAGCTTCATATAGATACAAATTTATTTTAATAATTATCGTCATTATCACTAAAATACCATAGAATAATTTGTGTTAGTTTTTTGCCATAGCATGAGTTTCCATTTTATTACTGTTTATTGGATCACATGCATGTTTTTACATGTACAATGTGGACAATATATGGAATATAACACCGGGACGAAGCATTGTGTGTGTGTATATAAATATAATTATAATTATATTATCCTTATTAAGTATTTCATTTAAATATTATAAGTTAGTATTATTTGTAATTTTAAGTTGTTAAAAACAAAAAAAAAAAAAAATTAAGATCGTTGTAGGCGGTCTTTAAATGGAGATGGCAGAACAAGTCTGATAATAGGCCAACATAATATTGTGTGGGGATTAGGATTTGGAAAGGAAAAAATGCAAGAAAATCAAGAAAATAAACTCGAAAAAACAATCATTAAAGTTCAAGATGAGAAACTGCACGAAACAAACTATGAAATGGGTTTTCTGCACGATTGGACATTACTTTGTACAAGAATAGAGAATGGGTTAAAATTAGGGGAGCAAATGAAACTTGCAATAGAAGAGAGAGCATCTTTGGAAGAATTATACTCAAATGGATTGGAAAATATTTCATCTAGATTTTTCCCTTTTGGAACTGAAAGTACAACCCTATCTTCCGCGATAATATCACTAAGAAATGAAACTTACAGAAGATCCAAACAGTGCAGAGAATTATCCGAGACACTTAGATCAGATGTGTTGAATAACACATTAAATAGTATGTTAGAAAATCACAGATCTGCATATAGTCATTTATTTAAAACAGGGAAAGAAATAACTGATGAATTACAACGAAAGTACAACGACTTCATAAGATTAAGAGATAATTATGGTATTGCAAGGCATAATGTGGGTCAATTATCTTTAAGATATCACGAATTAGTTAAAAATAATACAATTGAAAACAAAATTACATTGTTAGGAAGAGAAATTTTAAGAAAAATATTAGAATTTGAGCAATTGGAAAAAGATTATAACAATAGTGTAGAAAGTTTTGAAATATATTATAGTTTTTATTTAAATGAGATGAAGCATATAATAAATACAATGGAAGATATGGATAAAAAGAGAATAAAATGTCTTTCTGATACATTTATGAAAATGATGATTTACGATATGAGTTATATAAGAAATTTGCAATATGATTCAAACAATGTTATCAATTCATTACAAGATATTGACGCAGAAAAAGATATTTTAGAGTATACAAACAGATTTGGAGAATTGAATATGGAATCGTGTTTAGAAATTGATAATAAAAAAATAATCAATTTGAGAGCAATAAGTAAAATGGACAAGGGGATAATAAAAAAAGAGAATTGGAGGGATATATGCAGCAAGATGAGTAATTTAAAAATATCGAATGATGAATTTATTACATTAACAACATCACAAATGGCAGAAAAGAATATCATGTTAGAAAATATGTTAGACTTACAATCTATTATATCTACATTAGTAAATCCTTCAACAGCAATAAAAGCACAAAAAGCAGTTAAAGTTTTGTTGACACAATTGAATATGCTAATAAATGAAGCTAATCAGGATGAAAGTTGTGATGATTTTAAATCTATTCAAAAATCTGACAGTTTTGAGAGTATTTGTTCATTTACTGCCTCAAAGGATCATTCATTAGAGTCATCAACAACTTGTTCAAATGAATTAATACAAGATGATGTACAAGGATCAAGTAATTATATTTGCCATGATAATAGTTATAATGATAATATTATTAATAGTAATATTAGGAAAGAAAATACTGAAATAAACTATATGAATATGTACTGTAATTTAATAAACTATTTTTCAAATATAGAATCAAATAAGGACAATAGTGAGGTAATATATAAAATTAATAAATTAGATAACTATGGTTTAAACAAATATAGAAATTGCAATTATTATTTAAATTCATTAATGAAATATACATTGAGAAATAAGGAATGTAAGTTAATATTAAATATGGACGAAGAAAATACGAATATATTAAAAAATCATCTTTTTACTATACTTGATTACATACAAAATGAAAAAAGTATATTATTATTTAGAAAAATATTATTTCTTTCAGAGTCTGTGATAATAAATGATTCTGAATTATTTAAGTACCTTTACAAACATGATGTCTGGAATGTCGTAAAAATTTGGGAAGACACAATATTACTTTGCATTTCTGAACATTATCAAAAAAAAATATTAGAATCAGATTCTTTAGAATTTGAAAAGTTTAGAAATATATGTGAAATTGAATACTATTACAAATTAAACAACACTGAGAGATTATCATTATTAATGAGAAAATTGGGAATACCAGAAATACCAATAATTACATTATTTACAAAAATATGTAGTCAGAATGGATTAGAAAAAAGTTATTGTGACAAATTATTATTTAATTTAAAAAATAACAATATTTAGATTGTTAATTAAAAAGTGTTTTGGAAATTAAATAATTATTTCTATAATATTTAATTTTTATTTCACATTACTTATTTCCTCCATAATTTCGAAAAAAAAGTAAAATATAATAGTCACAATATATACGGAGATACTATTTCCAATTAAAGAATACTGTTGTAAAAGAGTAAGATCGGTATCATTGAACCAATCATCTGGAAAACCCATTATTAATAAAATCTCAGTAGGATGAAAACATCTAATTTTAATATTTGATAAGTTATTTATTTTTTGGAATCTATGTGGTTCTATTGTTGATGTGTTAAAAATATGATCATAAATATTAATATTATAATTAAAATTTGAATGCTCAATATTATTTGAGAAGTTTAATAAGGGCCCACCACGTCCTTTTGTTTTAATATAACTCTTTACGAATGTTGTAGATACCTTTGAGTATTTATTAACAATATCAAATTTAAAAGAAGGATTACTTTCAATGATATTTATAGAAAGATTAACAAGTTCATTTATCTCATTGATACTGAAATCTCTGATAATATCTTTTATTAAAGTTGGTTTATTACAATAATGATCAAGTATAAAATTACACTTATTTTCGCTAAATGGTAGATAACAAATTATATTATTATATTCTGACTTAATATTATCATTACCTGAGAGTAATCTATATGCGTTATAATCTTGAAATTTGTGATACAAGTTTTTTTTGCAATTTTTAACGCATTGATTCATTAGAATATTAATACTATGACCGGTATTAATTATGTTATCACGTATTGCAAGACAATAATATCTAACCCTTGTATTTGGTATTCCAATAAGTGTTGGTGTAATAAGAAATTCAAATACAACGAAATTGAGTTTATTCAACATATTCATCATTATATTGTGAGTATTAGATATTTCAAAGTTAATAACATTCTCTATAAACCATGCTTTAGGAGCTTTATCTCCAATTTCATACATCAATTCAATTAATTTTAAAAACGGTTTAGTTCTATTATCATTTGAGTCTTTATTAGACCCACCTTTAGTAAAAGGTTGACAAGGAGGGCTTATTAACCAAATATCGGACTTCGGAATATCATGTATTGTCAAAGTTTCAATATTTTTACACGAAACATTTGTCTCGGGAAAATTTTTCATGTAAACTTTATTTGCAAATTCATTTATTTCGTATGATTTGATTACATTCAATCTATAACTTGAATTCTACAGAATTAAAAAAATAGGTTTTTATTATTGATAAAAAATTTTATGTGACATAAGTTTATTTTCTTCCCATTTAAAAAAATGTTCACTTACCAATGCGGAAAGTTCAAATGCATTTTTAAGGGATAAATGGAGTCCACCGATTCCACTAAAAAATCTAGAGGCGAAAAAATTTTGTTTTTTTTTTACAATAAATATGAAGAATTGAAAATAGATGATTCAATAGTGTTATATTTATAGATAAAATTATTAGAAGTTATTTTTATAGTAAAGTATAAAAAATAGATTTAAAAAAGAAACAAGTTATCGAGCAAAACTAAAAATAAAAGAAGTAAACTTACTCTAAAACATCAATAGGAAATTCATCTTTAGATTCTATATTTTTGCTCATTAATAACTATCAGTTAAATAAATTAACAATATTATCTCGAATTAAAAGTAATGTAATTATGAATTCTGGTATGTTCACATTAAGCAATTGAGAAAAGTAGTTAGGCGGGAACGTTTTTTATAATGTCAGGATTGATTAACTGTAAGCATACAAATTATAGGGGAAGGCTTTATGAAGAGAAAGAAATATTGAAATTAGCATATATTTACATATATCAGTGATTATAAACACCTTTTTTAAGCCATTTCTTTTGTTGAAATTTAGTTGTTATAAATTAGCAATTTTATCGTTTTATTTGAAATAAGGGATGGGTAAGAGAAAGACAAAAAAGGTTGAGATAAGAAAGAGTAAAATACCAAAATTGGATAAAGAATTCAACTGCCCATTTTGTAACAATGTAAAAACTGTTGGAGTAAAGATGAATCATAGGGAAAGTCTTGGACACTTATCATGTAGAGTGTGTGGAGTGGAGTTTACAACAAGGATAGGAAAATTTGACGAGCCGGTAGATATATTTTCAACATGGATAGACAAATGCTATGAAGTAAACAAAGTAACAACAGAAAATAATTTGAATATTGATTCTGGTAGTTTTAAAGATGAAGAATTGAGGAGTAGTGAAAATGAAAAATTAAATAAGGTAAATGAGATGTTATATTCGAGAAAATCGAAGGATAGGAACGTGTCATTTTCCATAGTAGATAATGAAGAAGAGTTATTTAATAATATAAATAATGATAATGAAAGTGAGAATATTAATAACTATGACACAACAAATATTGCTGATTCAGGAAAATTAAATGGGGAGTTAAATTCTGAAAATGAAGAGTTGCAAGGCGAGAAACTCTTGGATAGTGTTAGAAATGATTCGGAAATAAATAAAGTAATTAAAACAAAGGAGGATAAAACTTCATTTGATATAGGCAAAATAGCAGATTCGGCAGTAATTAATAAATCTTTTACAATGAATGAAGATGACGGATTGTTTAGTGATTAGTATTTGTTATTAGAATAAACACAATAAAGCATACAATACTATTATAAAAATAAGTTTATCTTAATATTTTTCTTGTACTGATAATGTTTTAAACCATATGAATATATTATATATACAAATTATATTAACATCACACAATTTACTTAAGTTCATGTAATTTCAATAGAAGAATTGTTTTCGTCACTTTTAAGAAGAGAAGCATCTCTTTCAAATAGCTGTTTTCCAGTAAGAACGTTTAAATCACGATATTCCCCTTTCCATATATTTTTTTCAATCATTTCTTCCCTAAATTTCTCTTTCCAGGCATTAAATTCATCCGATGTAACTCTTTCTTCAATTGAACACAAAACACGATCTGTCAATCCGGAAAATATAGGCTCGTTGTCGCTAATATTATCATCGTTGTTTTCACCATATTCACAACTATTGTTTAATTTATTTATAATATCTTCATTATTTTGGAGATTGCTACCAAAATCTAAACAAAGTTGCTGTTTGATAAGGTCATCTGATAATTCATAAATAAAAGACAGGATATTCTCAATAATATCAAAAAGACAAACTCTCCCAATATAATCATTTTTTATTTGATCATAATAATTATATACTTGGTCAGAATTTAAGCATACTATAGTGGAGGCGTTGATCACTATTTTACCTGCATTATTGTGTTCGAAATCAATGTCGTTATTTGAATTATTTTTATATTTTTCAAAGGTGGTTTCATTAGAATCACAGTATTTTCCGTCAAATAAAGCTACATTTACATTATTAAGAATTGGACATGAATTTTCTGGATAGTCTTTGTCAAGAAGGAATACAAGTCTAATTCTGACGAACTTAATGTTTTCACCAGAAGTTAACGTTATATTCTCATAGTTTAAACAATTAAATTCTAGTTCTCTTTCTTTTGTAATTTGGATAGTGATTGAGTAAAAGCCACCGTTATTTTCAACAGAAAACTCTTTTTCAGTGTATATTGCCCTCAAAGCCTCTAGTTCCAAATTTAATTCATCCATAATTAACCTAATTAATATAAAAAATAAAAATAATTCTTAAAAAATCATTATGCTATACTAGTTACTTCTTAATTGTTTAACTTCTCAGTTTTCTTTTTTCATTCCACTACTCGTATTTTGTCTATTTTCAAATTTAACTCCAGTAAAAGATGAGAAAAGTAGAAATACAAATAGCTGTTTTAAATAATTAAAAAGATTTCACACTCTCCCTCTGTATTACAATAATCATACTAACGGTTAAATAATTAATATATAAACTAAGGCTATAGGAAAAGAGGAAAATAATTCGAGGAAAGAAATTCTACTTAAAGAAATTGTTGGCGGTAATTATATTTAAGTTAGTGGCGCCAATATTTTTAAATAAGATGCATATAAAATAAAATCGCTGGTTGAAATATTATTAATTTAAATATAAAATGGAGAAATTATTATAGTAACGTTAATTAAGTGCGTGAAGTATGAGAATGATTTATCACCTTCATATTTATGTCAAAAATTTATCCTACTATTTAATATATCTTAAAATTAGTGGGCGTGGGTACAAGGAAGAAGAAGCCTCCCAGACCTTGATGTTTTAATGTTCTTCAAAAATTCTTTCAATAACTCTTCACATCCACTTAGATTTTCTTCAGGTTCCCAAGTTGGCTGTACAGGATGCCCTGGTACTTTCCATTTTATCAGATATTCTTTTTGTTTAGTCAAGGGTTTCTCTCGAATACTTAGAATTTGTTCAACCTCGTATTCAATTAAACTTACTTTTTTCGGTTCCCATTCAGATGAGAGATCTTCGTTGATCTTTTTATCTGAAACTTTATGTATCTTTTCCCTAGATCCATTTTTACTAGTACTGATATTTGGATCTACATTCTCATTTAAAAATTCTGAACTGGATGCCCTTTCCCTCTTTCTTGTTTTTGAATTTGATATATTTTGACTTGAATTTAGGTTTGAATTAATTTTTGATCTTCTAGTTGAAGTTTTTGTTGAAATCACAGTATTCTTCTGCCTTGTTTGTTTCTGTGACGTTAATTGATTCATATTGTTTGCTTCTTGACCTCTCTCCTTCTCTGAGCAAGTTGGGACAGTTGAGGGAGATTGTGATAAAGATATGAAAGATGAATCAGTTGATGAAATATAAAGATGATTTACAACATAAGATAACGAAGTAAGAGCAACGTCATTTTCACTAAATCTTTTATTATTACTTTCACAGATTCTCTTATTAACAGTTTTTTCCTCAGCTGATTGTACTTCTGGTCCAATATTTTCTTTTGAATTAGATATGTTTTCATATTGTTTTCTTTTTTCATCTATTTTATTAGATTCAAAATCATTAATTTCCTTTTCCGTTTCATTATTGCTAGTCCCCAATTTCCTATTTGAACTCACACTTTTCTTTTCCTTGAGTTCAACTTCTACTTCAACTTGCATTTTCTTTTCATTTTTGGTATATTTTTTTTGTTTCTTTTTGCATACTTTTCTTTTTTCTTTAAGATTATTGTTCTCATTTATTGGTTTGTTTTCACAATTGTACCTTTCGTCCTTCTTTACATCCAAACATGAAGAAAGGTCTATTTTACTTTGAATTCTATTTGAATTAATTAAATTATCTCCATTAAAATCTCTTTTGTCTTTTGTATGACCTGTTAAACTATTTCTAGCTTGACGCCATTTAGGAGTAGATCTTAATATTCCAAAAATAATTGTGTCGTAGCAAGCAAGAATGCGATAAACCGGTCTTTCTCTTAAGGAAAGCTTGACAAGTGAACGCTGAATTGATAACTGTTTCAATTTTTCTGGAAGAGACTTGTACTCACTGAAATTTGAAAGAAGACCAACTAAAGCTATTGGATTTGCAGGAATACATCTACCTAATTTATTTGACCATTGAATACAATTAATCATTGAAGACACTTGTTTCCCACCATTTATTTTATCATCCTCTGAAACTAATCCTGTTTTTGTATTGTATCCATCTCTTCCAATATAATTGTAAATAGCTTTTAAAGTACTATCTTTGTGCAAAACGAGAGTAATACCTTCTAAAAGCCAAACTCCGATAATTTTATTATTTAAATCGTACATTTCTTTTATTTCACTTTTAATTAAATGTTCAAATTTTCCTTCAGCAGAATTTAAAGGTGAGTTTTCTTTTTCTAGTTGAGAGTGATCTGGAGTGTCTAAATCCCCTACATAATCATTTTGACTTTTAAGGTTAAATATTTTACTAGTATCTAAATATGGAAATGAGAATTTGCTTTTAATACTTTTCATAATTTCATGGTGAGATTTAGGTGTAAAAATAATTGGATCTTCAATTAAAGGTCTAGTAAACAACGTTTTTCTACTTTTAACATTCCATTCACTTATTAAACCATCATTTGTAAGAGCTATAAACTCTCCATTGAGACCTGAAAAGTCTACAACTTTTTTGTTAGTTAATGAACCATTAATTCTCTTAAGTTCAATTGAGAATTTAAAGTTATTATCGCCTGAACTCCTCACAAATATACTGTTATCGTTTTCATTATCATTAATATTATTTTGGCTTGCCTGTCTTGCATTAATTGGAAAATGGGTGATAGATGAATCAGAAGGTATTTTTCTGAAAATTTTTTCCTTCAACTCCCAACCCCATAAAGTGCCATTTTGAAGTAAAATGAAACCGTATTCCATATCGATGCCACAAAATATGTTTCTGCATATATATGGAAGATCTAAAATAATTGTTTTGTTTAGTAAAAGAGTATTACTTTCTATAGTTTCTAAATTGCTTTTCAATACTATACAATTGCTTTCATTTTCTCCTGATAAACAAGTTATTGCAATTCCGTAAGAATTAGGAAACTTATTCATTTCATTATTGTCACCAAAACATTCTATTTCGTCGTTATTTAAAGGTCTTATCTCAGAAAATGTAATGTCTATGGCCCTTGTTAATTTGCAGTTCGTATTAAGCTTGCAACTCTCATCGTTTTCTGGAATTCCAAGATCTAAATATTTTAAATTTATATTATTAATGGCAGAGTTATATTCTACTATCCAAACTTTACCATCTATACTCAAGGAACCAAGCACAAAACTTTTATTGTCCTTCTTATATTCAAAATCATTATAACTTGAAGCAAAAGAAGCTATCTTTATTCCTCTTATATTTTTATTATCCAGTTCTTTCACATGAAACCAATCACAATTTGAAATATAGTTTTCTAATAGTAGCGTATTACCACTATTTACACTATTTCTTTGTTCATTTACATCGTTTAGATTATCATTTACACTGCTAGTAATACTTAATCTTCTTTTAGTATTATCGTTAATGTTACAATTTATGTTTATATCACCAGAATCATCTAATTCATTTAATGCGACGTAAACATGACCGTTGTTCAACAACACAGCAATATGGTTTCTAGAAAGTGCTAATTCTCTGACTGGGATGTTCTGTGGAAGTTTCTTCCATAGACTTGTGTAGCAAAGCCTTGTGCTTGAGTGATTTACATTTATAGATGAGCGTGAACACGTTCCATTTCCATATAATTTATCTAAACAATAACCACCCCCAAAACCAATATACTCTTCTTCAATGTTGTAAAGATGCAACATTTTATCTGGTACTTCACTATCTTCCTCTACTAATAATTCTATATTGCATATTGAAACCTTTCCATTTTTCTTTATTGGGCCTTCATTTATGTTTTCATCCAATTCGTTTTTATCAGCATCTACATTGTTATTATCTATTACTTTTTTCCTCACGCTACTCAAGGAATTCTCCTGTTGCTTATTCGAATAATTCATTATCCCACTTAATTATATTGAAATTACTTGTTTACATTTAATTGTATTTCTACATGCAATTATAATTTGAATTAATAACTAGTATATTTTAACTGAAAGTGTGTTTACAAATATTTAATAAATTAAATTAAAAATAAAACCCAACCAAACCCAATCTCAAACCAAAATAAATAAAGTATGACTCAATTTAATTATTTAATTATTCTTATGAGTGTTTATTCTTTAAAACTAAATTTATCTCCATTTATATACCAATATAAAAGAAACCGTTTATAACAGTTGTCAATCTATGAATTACTTTGTTGCGAGTTTTCTGCCTTAAGTCTGTAAAAAAAAAAAATAACAATAGAGTATCTTTTTTGTTCCATCAACCAAATCTGACAATTATTGGCCTATAAACTATCTATATGGGTACTTTTTTCAACACACATGTAATTGTATACATATATATATATATATATATACCAATTAAATAGCACAATTTACTGAATTAAAATGGCAAGATCAATCTACAATTAATTAGTTAATAAATTATTCCTAATTCTATATTATATCCTCTATATGCTATTAAGTAATGTTCATACTTTTTTCAATTATTTAAGAAACGCATGCTTTGGCGGTAATTTGTTTTCCCCATATCAAAACATTTCTTCCCCACTGTCAGAGATTAAGGAATTGAATTTTTTTATTTACTTTAACGTTAGAAAACATTGAACAAAGTGCTATAAAAATGATAATTTAGAATGTTCACTAAGAAATTATAGGCTTACCTTGCTTATTTAAAGTATTTTAATATACCAATACAATTAAAATTTAACAAATAGTTGTGAAAGAAAATTTTTTTAATTAATGCATGAACTTGTATGTTTATATTCGTTGAAGAGTTTACTTTTTTTTGAATAAATAATTTGTAAATAAAAATAATTAACTATGATAAATTAAAAAATACATTTTATATATAAATAATAACAGCTGAATATGAATACTCGTAATATCATTTCAAAATTTATTTCTTGTTATTACCATTATTAAATTTCCTTCTTTTCTTTTTAACATTACTTTTATTTACACCACTATTAGCAGATGCTTGATCTACAGAGTCTTTTGGCGAAGAGGTAGAAGAGAAAGAAGATGAACTAGAATTGGTTTGCAATGACGTCATATTTTTGTATATTGAAAAACAATTGTTACTTCTATTGCTTTGATTAATATTATTTTGTAGATTTATAGAATTAATTTCATTATTCGTATTTCTTATTTGCATAGCATTAGTGCTTTGTAAATATTTTTGATTCTTGTGAAACCCGTCTCTATGCATCACATTTCGAATTAAGTTGTTTTGTTGAACTTGAATATAGTGTTGATGATTATAAGGTATTGGATGAATATGTTGTGGAAGAGAGAGAGAAGTATGTGGTTTAATATTATGATGTATAGGAGAATAAAGAGGTAATTGTTGAGTGTAGTGATTAGGTGAAAAGTGGTTATGATAGTGATGATTATAGTTAGGAATGTGTGGAGAATGTTGGTGTGGAGGAGGTGGTGGTATTGAATTAGATGTAAGAGAAACTTGTGAATGGGTAAAATTGCATGGAAGAGGAGGATTATGTAAATAAATTAAATGAGGGCTGTTAAAACCTGTGATGTTGTCATTTTTCGAGTATTTCCCTAATTTACTATCAGAGAAATTTCGATTATTTTCGTTATTCTTATTTTTCTTCTTTCTACGAGTTGATGACTTATTTGACACATTATTTTTGTCGGATTCTGATTCTTTGTTTGATTTTTGACTATTGACTTTGTTATCAATAATTCTATCTGAATGTTTATTTGAATTCATTCCTTTATTCATTTGCTCTGAATTATTACTTAAGTAACGTAATAAATAGGAAATATTAAACAATCTACTTTCATCATTATGAGGTGAGCTAAATTTCTTTCTACCATGTTGAGAAGATGAATTATTTGTTTCAGAATCAAGTAGAAATCTGTTTTTGATATCCAACATACCTTCTTCTTCCTTTATTTCTGACAAACAAGGAGGTTTCGAAAGGCAGTTTGTATGACCCATCTGATTGCAATCTATGCATATACAGTATTTCAAATCGGTAGCTAAACCATCATTATCAACTTCATCACTTTTGTCTTTAAAGTTGAATAAATCATCTATGTTTCTTTTTTTAATATGGAAATCCCTTTCGGCCTTAGCCGGTAGTAAATATTCTTGATTAAAACATACTGTTTTATTGTTGCAATCTTTGATTTTATGTCCTTTAAGTAAACATTTAAAACACCTATTTGACTTACAAGATGAAAAGTTCTTACTGCAGTTTGAAGAACCACAGTATTGACACCTTAAATATATTGTGCTCTTTCTTAATCCATTAGTTATTAAATAATAAGTTATAGAACCTATCCTTGTATTTTCAAAGTTATGATATATCAACGATTTAAATTTTTTTCTATCTTCTATATCCTTCAATATGTTGTTTATGTATTTTATGTAATCTAAACCATTTTCTTTATTTTTAAATTCTGAATAAATTACACCTTCAGATAAATTTTCGTCTGTTCTCAAGTAAAATCTTGATTCCATTGTCTTAACATGACTTGGAGGATTTTCATATCTCAGATAGGATGGCCAAATACTTGTTCCTATTTTTTTATAATATTCCCATAGTTCTAAATTAACCATTTTAGCTAATTCACTGTCATCTAAATTTAATATATTTCTTATCATATCCATGTTGGCGATTTTCTCTATTGATTCACAAATTGAGCTATTTCTACTATTTACATTGTAATTCGAAGAATCAATTCCAGATAATTTATTAATATTCTCACTAAAAGATGTAATTTTGCTAATATTCACCTCATCATTATTACTACTTAATTTAAATGATTCATTAACATCATTTTTATCTTCTAGTTCTAATTTCTCAAACTTTTCCAAATGCAACTGTTCTACTTTCTCTGTCTCGTCTGGACGATTAGACGCATAAAGTTCACAAATTTTATTCATTTTATAAATAAATAACAGTTTGTATTAATAAATAATTTGTTTATGAGTTATAAAACTGTCTAATTAATATATTTTAACAAATAAAAAGATATTGACTTAATATTAATATCTTTAACAAATTAATATTAATAGATTAATATAAACAAAAATAACTTATTTAGCAAGTAAAGCTGACAAAATATTTATATTAACTTTTAAATCTATCTATTCCCATTAAATTAATTATAAAAGTTAACTGGTATTTACTTGAAAGGTTCTAATAAATACCCTAAATATTGTGTTCATATGCAAATATTTCTATTATAAATTAAAACCAATAAGACCCAAAAATATTATGTATATAAGGAGAGTGCACAAAGTTAAGGTTTAATCCAATTATTATGAACAAAAGAAATAACTATTTCAATGTTATAAGAATTTTCTTTGTTATATCGACAATATTCAAATAAAATCACAACTTTGCTTTTTAGCGCCAAAATGGTCATTTAGAGGCATTTATTATTTAAATTAGATGGTAAATAAATAATGAGGTGCTAGCTATTTAAAAATATAAGAAATAATTGTAATGTCTACAAGTTATTGGCCATGACCTTAAAGGGTTAAACAATGTGCAACAAATAGATATTTTTTAAATTAATTATTTTTTTTGAAATTGTATTTAATTTTAGTTGAAAATAATTTTAATTTCTTTTTTTTTTTTTTTGCAAGCCATTAAGCTTGTAAATTTATTTTAAATGACAACTAAAATTAATGAAAAGTATAGTTATTATGCATGTATCTTTTAGTTTATTTTAATGAATCAAAATAATAACTCGGTTTAGTGAAAATATATGTATTAATAATGGATATTTTCTGGCACAAGTTTATTTGTAGTATTTTGTTGTTTATTTCAGCATGTTTGGGATATGTATTTCCTGTGCATATTCAAAGAAGAAACTACTCTGATGAACCAGGTAAATCTAATAAGAGAAAACAAATATTACCAATTCTTGCCTCATTCGGCGCAGGAGCTTTTATTGCTCTGGCCATTGTTCATTTGATTCCAGAAGCTATCGAAGAATCTAGTTCTGGATCTGGATCTTTGGTTTTTACAATAGCTGGAACAAAAGTAAATGGTGTTTGTTATTTTATTTTATTAGGTTTCTTAATCTCTCTTCTTTGCGAGAGTATTTCAGATGAAGTTTTTGGTGGTCATCAATCAAAACATAGCAATGAACGGAACACCAACGGAGAATTAAATAATCATAATATTAATTCTAATATTATCAGTACAAATGTCTCGTCTGAATGCACTTCTGACGACGAGTCTTACATTATTAATACTAATGAGAATGTTAAGGTAACAAATAAAAATAAAGTCATTAATAATGAGAAGAACATAGAGGACACCTCTATTAACTACAATGAGACTAAAATTAGAAAAAACAAAACAAGGAGTAACCTGAATTCACTTTATATTGGATTTGTTTTGGTAAGTGCTTTGTTTTTACATTCTTTATTTGAGGGTATGATTGTTGGTACATCTAAAACGATTATTGGGACATGGCTTATTACGGCCGTTATCTTTGCTCATAAATGGATTGAGACGCTTATTGTATTTGTTACTTTAACATCAAAAGGGGTTAATCCCTTTGCATTTATATTATTACTCTCAATAAGTTCACCATTGGGCTCTTTATTAGGGGCGATTGTAACATTAACAAGCTCAACGATTTCTTCTGTTTACACTGCTCTTGCAGCCGGGACCATACTTTATGTTTCATGTATTGAAGTTATACCCGAAGTTTTTAATAAAAAACGTGATATTTCAATTTTTACTAAATTGTTTTCATTTGTAACTGGAATAGTTGTTGTTTCGGCACTAACTTTGGTTGGTGATGTTGTTGAAAATTCAATATAATTTTTACTGTAGCAACAAGATTAATAATTGTTTTGTGTAAGATTTATAAATCAAGTAATTATCTGCTTTCTAACTAGTGTTTTAACGGAAAACAACATCTTAATTAGATTATTTCCTAAGTATGTAACATAACACGTTATTTTTGTTTTCAACACGCATTTTATTTGATTAAAACCTTTATTCCTAATCTTCGATTTTTGCGTTAATGCATGCAACTTGGGTTTTTTTCATTGCTGCTCATGTGGACAAATTAAATATTCAATAAAATAAATAAACAAAATAAAAATATATACATTGATGTTTAGTGAGTGTTTTATAAATATTATACGTTTAGTAAAAGAATAACGATATCACAATCGAAAATGGTGTTGGAAGAAGTTTCTGGTTTGTCAAAGCCAAGAGTAAGTTTAGAGAGTCGATATTTAGATCGGGACATTTTTTATTGACTTATTTGCAACAAAAACGAAAATCGGGTTTATATCCCTTATTGATACATAGATTGACGAACTAAGGCAGTTTTTCAAAGTAGTTGATAGAGAAAGAACTGGTAAGATATCTGAAGAGAAACTAATACATATGCTCAATGCCATGGGGGTTCAGCTGACAAAAAGAGATAAAATTGCAATAAGAGCAGGTAATTCAAACTTTATACAATAATGATATTGTTTAGACACAAATGTTCATTATTGCTGTTAATTTTATTTGATATATACTCACTTTTTTCTTAGAGTCACAGGAAAGAGGTATGTATACTCTTGACGACATCTTGAAGATAGGAGAAGTTGTTTATAATGACAAAGTTATTGCCAATGACTTAATAAATTCACTATTATGCATAACAAATGGTAAGGATGTAATAAATTGTAGTGAATTGAGAAAAAATCTACTCAAAATAGGAACTATGGTGAAACTCTTGCCCGAAGAAGTGAACTGTATATTAAGTGACATAGGGGAGGGGGAAATCAATATATATGATTTTGTAGCCTATTGCATTTCCGAGTGAAATTAAAAAGCATAATATACGTAATTATTACGGAAGAAATAAACAGATATTGTACAGATCGCGAGTCAATGAAAAATGTGTAAAATCAGAATATCCGCATAGTTATCCCCATCAACACCAAAATAATAGGCGAAGTAGGATCAGGTCTGTCAAATTTTCATCACTTTAAACACTTAAAACCATCATAATAACTTGGATGGTTAAAACAATTTCATTGTTCGCTTTTTATGAATAAACAACCTGTATATTCAGAGCGAGTGGATTCAAAGTAAATATCAGCAAAAAGTCTTTTTTTAATGATTAAGATAAATATATAACATTTTAATAAATTTTCGTATAATATGAAGTAGCGTTAAAATAAATATCATATAATAATAAATATTAGTGGTAGTAATCAGAGTTGCCGGAGGCAACCTTCTGAATTCTAGTCATAAAAATTTATTCAATAAAATTAATAAAAACTTTAAAAAATGTAATAATAACTCAAGTCAAAATAAATCGTATTTCTATTCTCAACTGAATAAATTTTTAAAGTGGAATGAAAAGGGAAAAAATTATGTGCGTCCCTTGCTTGTCTCAGTGCCAAGACAATGAAGATAAAAGCGTCAGCGGGAAAATATAATGCAAATAATTTGTTATATTCTATAGAATGAATGAGAGGAGTAAATAAAGTTTTAGTTTCTTAAAACAAAAATGAAACTGCTTTCTTTAAATTTATAAATAAATTATATTACTGTTCTAGTTTAAATCATAGCAATAATAAAATAGCAACGAGTTTTTGGCGCGCTCTCCCCACAACTCTTATGCATTAATTCAAGAATAATATCAATAATTGCCTGACAGGAAAATGCATGCAAAATAACAATAATATAGTTTTATTAAAGACAGACATAGGTATATTGAAATTGTACAAGAGCATTAATATTAAAAAGTATATTGTTAATTTAAGCCAGCTATTGAATTATATAACACTTAAACTCTAGAACTCGATAATAATGGTGTTACTTACAGAATTAATAGAAAAATCATATTTGAGCATTTTAAAGAATATTGATGCTTTTGATCACTATGAAAGTGGTAATAATTTAACAAAACAACAAAAAACATTTAATAACGAGTTGGAATCACTATTATATGATAATGTAAGTCAATTTCATCAAGATATACAACTAAGATTAGTGTTAAAAATATACGCAAAATTTATTAATTCTTTAAATTAAAAATAATAAATTTAATAAAAATAAACTATTGAAACAATTTATTAAACATTATTTTAGAACTATAACAAAGATATAAATTCAAAAAGAGATGAGATTACAAATGAACTTTCACTACTCAACGAAATGTGTGAAAAAAAAATACAATATGACAAAAAAAACAAGTATAACAAAATAAGTAAAATCAGAAATATGATTAAAGGTAAGTAGTTCTTTATAAATTAGTAAATAATATAAGTTCAATATTTTTTACTGCTAAATATTTAACAAAAAAATATAATTTATAGAAAATATTGACTCACTTAATATATCAAGAAAAAGTAAGTTCTCTATATAGTATTTACTTCGTCTCCAACATTATTTTTAACAGTATTTTATTATTAACCAATAAACAAAGTGAATGAAGTTTTTTTTTAATTATTTCTTCAATTATATAATGAATTTATTTTCAAAATAACCTCTTTTTTACGTTTGGATTCAAGTTCTAACATCAAATTTGTTTCTATCATTAATTTTTCTGCCTTTATTTCAAGCATTTTTGATACTGCATACCTATTTATCATCTCTTCGTCAGATATATATCTAGGATTAAATGCATTGTAATACGAATAGCAGTACATTCGTGTTTCATTATACAATTCATCAACCTGGTTCCTCGTATTTTTCAAGTAATTAAACAATGGTTCCTCGAGATAATTTAATATTTCCACCTTTAATTTTATGATTCCAGTATCTATTTTGTAATGAAAATCATCTATTTTCTTGATTAACTCGACAAGTTCTCTATCTTTTTTAGGCATTTCTTGCAGAGTTCTCAATTTTTATTGTTATTCTTGATTTAATTGTTGATACACAAGATCATAAATATTACAAACTAGTACATTTTATATCAAATCTAAGTTTTACATTAAAGATGTATTGGCGCCAACACATTTCTATAACTCAAACTCTTCTTGAAAAAATGGAGATATATTTACAACTTTTATAAATACAAATAGGAACATAATCAATCTTTGATATGTTATAAAAATTCTTATGTACTTCTTATTTAAATTTAAGGCATAAACTTATATATCTTTCATTTCAATAAGAAATTAGATAGGTCACCGCCAGACTTTCAGGAGTAAATATTAAACGCATGCAAAATAGCAAAGGAAACACAATTAAATAAAACATAAACAGATTTAAAGATTACATTGTTATAATAAAATCTCACATATATAACTACTATTCTTATTATGAAACATTGCTAAATTAAGGTGTATCAACATCGTTAAACTTTTTTTAAGTATAAAACACATAATTTATATTAGCTTATAAATATTCGATTGTACTTGTGTTAATTTTAACTCGAGGGCACTTGAGTTAGTTTAAGCTTTTTTATATCCACCACTCGGGTAATAAATTGATATATATTTGTTTATTTAAGTTTTATTCAATTAAATTGTGTTTATAATCTGTTATTCACAATAAATTAGTGAAAACTATCCAATTCTTATATTGACTTTAAAATTCTAGCAACATTAAGAACTAGAAGAGTTTTTTTCAATATTGGAACTAGAGCCGTTTTATTTATAATAGGGGCACCTGAAATCTTTTTTAACAATGCCGATTTAGGGAGTTCACTACCTTCAGAAGGACTTGGTTGACTCTTTTAAAACAGAAGGACTTTTTTTAACTATCGGGGGGCAATGAACCTTGTTTTTTAACTATTGGTGTAACTGCTGGTGAATCCTTAGCTGCTGGTGTTAAAGGTGCATCCTTGGCTGGAGGCACTGTTGGTGAATCCTTAGCTGCTGGTGCTGCCTTCTTAATTGGAGGCACTGCTGCCACATTCTTAGCTGCTGGTGCATCCTTTGCTGGAGGTACTAAAGCTGCATCTTTAGCTGCCGGTGCTGCCTTCTTAATTGGAGGCACTGCTGGTGAATCCTTAGCTACTGGTGTTAAAGGTGCATCTTTGGCTGCCGGTGCTGCCTTCTTAATTGGAGACACTGCTGCCACACTCTTAGCTGCTGGTGCATCCTTAGCTGCTGGTACATCCTTGGCTGGAGGTACTAAAGGTGCATCCTTAGCTGCTGGTGCATCCTTAGCTGCTGGTGCATCCTTAGCTGCTGGTGCATCCTTAGCTGCTGGTGCAACCTTAGCTGCTGGTACATCCTTGGCTGGAGGTACTAAAGGTGCATCCTTAGCTGCTGGTGCACCCTTGGCTGGAGGTACTAAAGGTGCATCTTTGGCTGCTGGTGCTGCCTTCTTAATTGGAGGCACTGCTGCCACATCCTTAGCCACTGGTGTTAAAGGTGCATCCTTAGCTGGAGGTACTAAAGGTGCATCTTTGGCTGCTGGTTCTGCCTTCTTAATTGGAGGCACTGCTGCCACATCCTTAGCCACTGGTGTTAAAGGTGCATCCTTAGCTGGAGGCATTGTTGGTGAATCCTTAGCTGCCGGTGCAGCCTTCTTAATTGGAGGCACTGCTGCCACATCCTTAGCCACTGGTGTTAAAGGTGCATCCTTAGCTGCCGGTGCAGCCTTCTTAATTGGAGGTACTGCTGCCACACTCTTAGCTGCTGGTGCATCCTTAGCTGCTGGTACATCCTTGGCTGGAGGTACTAAAGGTGCATCCTTAGCTGCTGGTGCACCCTTGGCTGGAGGTACTAAAGGTGCATCTTTGGCTGCTGGTGCACCCTTGGCTGGAGGTACTAAAGGTGCATCTTTGGCTGCTGGTGCTGCCTTCTTAATTGGAGGCACTGCTGCCACATCCTTAGCCACTGGTGTTAAAGGTGCATCCTTAGCTGGAGGTACTAAAGGTGCATCTTTGGCTGCTGGTGCTGCCTTCTTAACTGGAGGCACTACTGGTGAATCCTTAGCTGCTGGTGCATCCTTAGCTGGAGGCAATGCTGGTGAATCCTTAGCTGCTGGTGCTGCCTTCTTAATTGGAGGTACTGCTGCCACATCCTTATCTGCTGGTGAATCCTTAGTTGGAGGCAATGCTGATGAATCCTTAGCTGCCGGTGCTGCCTTCTTAATTGGAGGCACTGCTGCCACACTCTTAGCTGCTGGTGCATCCTTAGCTGGAGGTACTAAAGCTGCATCTTTAGCTGCCGGTGCTGCCTTCTTAACTGGAGGCACTACTGGTGAATCCTTAGCTGATGGTGTTAAAGCTGCATCTTTGGCTGCTGGTGCTGCCTTCTTAACTGGAGGCACTACTGGTGAATCCTTAGCTGCTGGTTTTAAAGCTGCATCCTTGGCTGGAGTCACTGTTGGTGAATCCTTAGCTGCTGGTGTTAAAGCTGCATCCTTGACTGGAGTCACTGTTGGTGAATCCTTAGCTGGAGGCAATGCTGGTGAATTCTTAGCTGCTGGTGTTAAAGCTGCATCCTTGACTGGAGTCACTGTTGGTGAATCCTTAGCTGGAGGCAATGCTGGTGAATTCTTAGCTGCTGGTGCTAAAGCTGCATCCTTGGCTGGAGGCACTGCTGTCACATCCTTAGCTGCTGGTTTTAAAGGTACATCCTTGGCTGGAGGCACTGTTGGTGCACCCTTGGCTGGAGGTACTAAAGGTGCATCTTTGGCTGCTGGTGCACCCTT